>NW_024879955.1:0-49963 GCF_900700415.2 Clupea harengus | reverse complement strand
CCTGGTTAAGTGCTGGGACTATATTACTGCTAGGGGACAGCAGCTGCAGCTGGAATGTCTGAGAGAGAGAGAGAGAGGCGTGGCGAGAGAGAGTGACACAGCCAGGGTGGTTAGAGAGGGGAACAGAGTGACAAGGGCAGTCAAACAAACTGCACTTTGGTTTCAAAGGTGATAGTGGCATGACATTAACAATCGCTCAATCACATAAATACAAACTTGGCCATTACTATTACTTGGCCACATCTGCATCAACACAATGAATGGCTGCTGGTGCCGTGTGTCCCTCAGGGCCTCACCTTTGGTACTGCAGCTTGGAAAACAAACTCAGTCATTTCCGCCTCGGTCAAATTGGAGGCGTGGATGGTGATGACTGCGATGTTTGGATTTTGGTTCGACCTCTCGAAGGTGCAGTCGATTTTCAGGCCATTTTTATTGTAAGCCGTCATGGGAGGGATACCTGCATGGCGGGATGGGGAGTGGGAAGAGAACAGGTGAGTATCGACACGAGTCGAACACGAAATGAAAACATCACGCCGACTACACCAGTGGGAAATGAATGGGTTGGGAAAGGGAAGCATGGGACTAATGAGATGCACGGTGCTCCTACCTGCGGCAGTGTCGTTAAACAGGGGTTGTGAGGACAGGCCGTCCAGGAGGAAGGAGGGCTGGGAGATGGGAACAGAGGGAGCAGGGGCAGGGGTGGGACCACCTGGGGGGAGGGGGGTACAGGGAACGGGGGAGAGAAGGAAGGAAGGAAGTAAGGGAGGGATGGGGAGGAGGGCAGAGATTATAACAAAGCCTAAAGGGCACCTTCACCATTAAATAAAAAAATAAATAGAACATGTATGTCTGTGCATAGAAGACATGGAGAATGTTGGTGAGATCTAGGAGAGGAAGCGGACATGTGCAAAAGAGGGATGCGTGAGTAAGAGAGACAATGACAAACTAAGACTGGAGTTTGAGGGAAAACAGGGAACAGTATAAGAAAATGAGTAAGTGTGTGAGGGGAGGAGAATAAAGAGAACAGATAGAGAGCTTACCTGTCATAGAGAGATCCCCCAGCAGGTCCAGCAGTTCCCCCCCAGCAGAGGCAGGCTTGGTAGGTACAGAGGTCTGGATCACAGGAACCACGTCGTTACCACCCAGCAGGTCCAACAGATCATTAGCCTGCAAGGAGAGGAGAGTCTCACAATGGGCGCTAACAGGTTATCTGCTTTCATGTTTCATACACACAACTACTCTGCTTGAATAAACTGAAGGTAAGCAGCTGTACACTATTGCATTTCCAATTCAAAATCTGTGGAAATATAAAACGTGTCCAAAAATTCAACAAGAGATGTTTGGGGGTGGAAACGGATTGGCAGGACACCACATCTGTGAAAGTCTTGATTATTTAGTTTATGGATTAAGTCTGATAAAGTCTAATTATGAAAGGGAGCTTAAGTTGAAACAAGCTTCAAAGTAGTAGTATTTCAGCCAAACACATTTCTTCATCACACTGACTTCTAGAGGCTAATCTTTAAAATGAAAGCTCTGCTTCTCTGCAATTTAGTTACCAGCAGGGGTCTCACTTTGATCATGTTGAAACAAATTCCTTTGGTAGGCCTGTTATAAAGCATTTTGCCACTGAAGAAATCAAGAATCTTATTGAAATCTACACACATTGTAACATATATACCAAGCCCATAAAGAATTAAATCAGCAATCTTTTTGTCAGCATCATGTGACAACTAGTAATGAGCTGGACAGTAAAGGGGAGGAGCTTTGAGGTGTTCCCCCCTGATTGGTGGTTGGTGTGCTGGGTCTTACCTGAGTGGCTGGTTGAGGGACAGCAGGTGCGTGCTTTGTGTCCAGTACAGTGGACTCTGTCTCCCCATTGGTCTGCACGATCTCTGAGGGGCCGTTGGCCGAGGTCTTCTCCATGATGGGCATGCGCTCTAGTAAGGCTGGCCTACAATGTCAAACAGGAAAAAGGAAGTTCATTCATTCATTCATTCATTCATTCATTCACATCATTTAGAACAGAACGGAATCCAACACACCATAACGGTTTGGACTTCTACAAGAGACAAAGTGATCAAATCAGCTATGATTCACAAAGAAATGTTAATTAACGTTCATTAAAAAAGGTAATTAACCAGGAGGACAAAATGAAGTAGTCTACCAATGGAATGAAAGGCCAGTCTGTCGGATCAAATGTCTGATGTGTAACCAGGCTGGGTGAGCTTGCCGCTTACCTCATATGATCATATTTCTTGAAAAGTGCATTATATTCCACAGCTCTCTGCTGCAGCTCCACGTCTATACTGCTCCCGTATATAGACACAACCTTCTTGATGCGGCTGCGGGTTAGAAAGCCAAAACAGACGGCTAAAATACATGTACACACACTTACGATTAAAATGCCCGCATTCATTTATATGGCAGAACATTTACAGGACACATGAATCAGTCTTGGCCTTTAGTACTTTAGAATTACCGTGGTGTTCAAGGTTAATTGACAGGCCCTAAACATCTGGCATCTGTATTGGACCTGCAGGAGGTGTGCTTACTTTACACTGCTGAAACGAGTGGAAAGCTTCATGATGGCAGTCAGGGAGTAACCGCGGGTAACAGGGGCGGACAGGTTGGAGACCAGGAGGCCTTCCAACACATCCAAAACCTCATCCTCTGAAACCTGCCATGAACACAACACATTTTGAGAACGAGGTCTGTTTGGACCAGAAATGTCTACTGCCTACTCCTCTTTAATTAGGTGCACAGCACAACATGTTTACGTGTGTGGGGGGATGGACCCTGGGGGAGGCCGTAATCTAATCACTTAGCGGCTAATACCTGGATGGGCTCCTCCTCTTCACATTGTCCTGACACCAGGAGATCTCCATACTCTCCTATGCACCAGGAAGACACCTGCACTAAAGGTTGCTGTGGAAGACCAAGTCAATAGGAAGAGTCAGAATGTACAAAATGTCCACCATCACAAAGCTTAGATGACCACCTGTAAAATCATGATAATAATGAAACTATCCAGACGTTCATGGTTAATTGCACAGGGTGAGGGGGCTATGTACCTGTGAGATATCATCCAGCAGTGCTTTGTAGAGTCTCTGCACAGTGTAAGCATGCATCTCCACGCTGTTTGTGATCAGTTGGATCAGGTTGGGGACAGAGTCGTCCCGGACGTAGCTACCCGCCTGGGAAAAAATAAATATGTGCTGCTTAGGGCCTTTGTGCAAGTTGCATTGCCCTTGACACTTGCTATATCGGTAACATATGCTTGACATGTTCCATAACAGAAATGGGCTTTTGGCAGTTAAGGATACTGCTGTCAGAATTTGAGGTCATCATTTTTAATCTTTCAGTCGATGGATCACTCAAATATCATCACACAACAGCCAGAGAGCCCCAGCTACAACACTTTGTAAAACCCTCCCAAAAATCACAAAACAAGCCCCAGAAATGACTGGACTGCATTTACCGTTGTCAGGACCCTCATGATCGTGTCAATGTGCCATCTTTTGGAGGGAGCGTACCTGTGCAGAGAGAGAGAGAGGAGACAGCCCGATGACGGAACAGTACACAAGCGCAACAGTAGAGCTCCGCTCACTTAGGATCTAAGGGTCAGGCTGTCAGACAGAAAGGGTGTCAACAGCGCCAGGCTCTGACGATGGATCACTCATTTTATCCTCACACAGCACTTTAATAGGTCACTTATTTAGCTCTACTCCCACATGTCTCTACAGTAGGGCTCCTAGAGGTGGTGTAAACATGGCTCTGCTGGAGCGCTACTTCAATCCTTCTGCTTTGGCACTGAAGTGTGTGGGGCAATGAGGCTTACTGGCTTGGAAAGGGTTTTAAAGAACTTCCTTCAAGTCTGGCAAGGCACCCTGACCATCAATGTTTCACAAACTACATGCTGCTCCTCGGTTCTCCTTCCTAGTGGTAACAATCTGCCATCCTTGTAACACACACACGCTTCCCACCACGGGGAACAGGGCTTAGTGTTGAGCAGGCAGATACACAGACTTACTTCTCAGCAGCCAGGAACACTCCAGACGCGCAGTCGGCTTTGAAATCCGGGTCGCACGAGTCCAGGAAGTAGAGCAGCTCCTTCATCATGCCTCGGATGTTGTTGCCGTTGACCAGTGCAAAACTGAGCTCCATCGCCCGCCTTGGAGGAGAAGGGGAGGATGTTAAAGTGAGAACTTAAATAGCCACATCATCAACAGTGCTGTGTCATCTCGTATGGAAGTGCTGCTCACCGCTTGATCGACACGTCTAAATCTTTCAAGCAGTCCACGATGGTGCTCCGATGCCTCTGCACAGCATTGTGGTCCGTCTGCACAGTCTTCAGTAGGGACGTCAGTGCCACGTATCTGTGCATGGAGGTAGTCATGATTACAGTGTCTTGGGTCAGAGTTCTGGGCATTTTTCAGCAGGAAAGGTGGTACCAACCTGATATTTTTGTCATTGTTGAGTAGGAAGCGTCCAAGGATGTTAATGGCCAACACCTGGCAGCAAACAACAGTGTATTGTTTGTTATTGTTGGATTAGTTATTAGAGAGAGGAGTCAGTCCTCCAGTGAGAAACTACTACTACTAAAACTTTTAAAGGCACACATACCCTTAATCCACTTTCTGATTTGATGTCCATAATGGTCAGAACAGTCTCATAGAGAATTGCATTGCCTACATTTTTACTTGTTTCCGTGTTGGTCGCAACCTACAAATGGAACAAATAATAATAAATGACACGCAAATCCTGAGGCGTGAGGGAGGAAACCAAACTGTTGGCGTTGCAGAGCAATCAATCAAATGGGGTCTGAAAGCTTCACCTGTGCAAGAATGTCATTCATAGCTTCACTGGAGTCATCATCACCTTTGCCTAGAATTCTCAGTAGCCTCAATATCCGCACCTGAAACAGGATATAAAGCTCAGTCCACAAACAAAGCATGCAGATCATCTTCATTGGCACCTGAAATCTTCATTTAGAAGGCAAGCAAATCGAACAGGAGAGTCATTACGTGTGAGGTTGTCAGATATAGAAAAGAGCATCAACAGTGGTAAGTTCTGACGATGGATCACTCTTTCTTCTCATCATTCAACTGTAGGAATCATCCTTTAGGTATCTGATAGCACCACACAGGCATGATACACCAGGGATGGACACCTTTCCATAAATGTATATTGTTTCTATGATGCAAACAACATGTCTACTAAATCAGTGCAAGTGTAATAAACGGGTTGGAATGTGGACATATAGTAGGTGGCAACAGGCTGAGTTCTGAGGCCCAGGTTCTCACCTGCAGGAAGGGGTCGCTGATGCCGGACACATCGTGCTCGGGCGAGTACCCAGACATGATCAGGTTCTTCAGGATTCTCACCAGTTGTGGGACCAGCTGGAAGACAGCCAATGAAAGAAGAGAGCAGAGGAGTCAGCGTGGGGGAGATTGGGGAAGAGAGGCTCCGCACATCCAGCAGCGCCACTCACAACTGGTGTCTCACACACAGACACACACACACATATACATACATACACACACACGACAGGAGGACGAGGAGGGTACAAACATGTCAAAGTAAAGAACTAGGGAGAGGGGGAAAAACATCCAAATGTTTAGCTCTAGTAAACATTTTCTCTTGTTTGCTGAATCAGAGTGATCGGGTTAATGTGTTTCTCCCCCTCTGTCATTTGGTTAGCAAGTCTACATGATTGTATAACATGATCACACCATTCGAGAGTGCCATTTCACTCCATGTTTCTTTTTTGGATTGTGAATATCAACCAAAGTTTAAATCAACAGTCAC
Organism: Clupea harengus; assembly: GCF_900700415.2. Taxonomy (NCBI): domain Eukaryota; kingdom Metazoa; phylum Chordata; class Actinopteri; order Clupeiformes; family Clupeidae; genus Clupea; species Clupea harengus. Next base: position 44,155 of record NW_024879955.1, on the reverse strand, counting down.
ATTTGTATGTGCTCCATCAATTTCACATGTCTGAAATATAACCTTAGATATTCCTCTGTGTTTGCTAACACCGCATGTGATTTGATACAAGTAACACCACTATATTATACGTCAAGCTATGGTGATAAATGAATGTGGTCTAAGACACCAAAATTATTCTAATGGTGAGAGTTGGACATGGGTAAATAATTCCATTAACTAATACACAAATGCAGACATGGCATTAAGAGAAAACAAAAAGGCAAAATAAACATGGACCAGGACAAAAAAAATTAAAACATGACTTTCAAAGAATCTGACTATGACGACAGTGACCACGTGAAGTGATTGATTGTTTGTTTGTTTTTGTTGTTATTGTTGTGGATAGCATGCACCAGCTATGAAACCAGAATGTCCTCTTACCTTCTCATTCTAACAATGCAGGAATTGTAACAAGGACAAATGACAGAAAAAATATGAGGTAGATGTTAGGGGGGGAAACCGGAGAAAAGAGAGTCACTTTCAGAGGGCTTCAAAAATAATGTTACGGTCATGAACATGAGGGGTGGGCAGGGCGGCATAGAAGTTTAGACTGAAGTGGGGGAGGGGGGAGGAAGCTATAGGGAGATCAACAGAGAAGAGGAAAGCGGAAGAGTAGCTAAACAGCAAACATTCTGCACCTCCAATTGAAAGCATAAAACCCTTTGGTAAGCTCAAACTACTCCTACAGTCAAATACTTTTCTATAACAGCTAAGTGAGTTTGAAAATGTGGATTTCTATCATTAATGCTACACTACTGGTCACTCACAGTTTTAACATAGTAGTGTTTTACTCTTATAATACTATACAGAGATGAGATCAGAAATGTGTCTTACCTTTCTGAAATGTGAAAGCATATCTGGACTTCTCTCGCACATTTCAGTGAGCAGAACCACAGATGTGTGGAGAACACCTGGAAAGCACAATAAGTCAGACAGAGAGACACAGACAGGATGCAGATCATCTTCATTGGCACCCGAAATCTTCATTTAGAAGGCAAGCAAATCGAACAGGACTGAGTCATTACGTGTGAGGTTGTCAGATATAGAAAAGAGCATCAACAGTGGTAAGTTCTGACGATGGATCACTCTTTCTTCTCATCATTCAACTGTAGGAATCATCCTTTAGGTATCTGATAGCACCACACAGGCATGATACACCAGGGATGGACACCTTTCCATAAATGTATATTGTTTCTATGATGCAAACAATATGTCTACTAAATCAGTGCAAGTGTAATAAACGGGTTGGACTGTGGACAGATAGTAGGGGGCAACAGGCTGAGTTCTGAGGCTTGTGTGTCTACTGAGTACGATGCACTGACAGTTTTTTTAATTCATATTCAGTACTGTTGGCCTACGTTATCGTAGGCCTACACTGATGAATGGTGCACTGCTAATATAATAAATATCTGCTGATTGAGGTTACAGGTTATGTAACATTTTCATGTGGGGATGGGATGTGAACGCGATACTGGAAAGCCCAGTGTTTTTTTTGCATCAACCCCAACCAAGTGTTCCCTTTTTCCACGTCTAAAATGAGTGCCACAGACAAAGATTTTTTTAACAAGAGGATCTGTTTGAAGTGCAGCTGAATATCACCAACATTCGTCAAGGAAACGGCACAAATACCACAAAACATACAGTATTTTGCTGCATAAATGCGTAGTGTTTACAAACCGTTCCCCGTCAACCCAGAAATCTTTGGCCTTTTGGGAGAAACACTGAAGGAAGACACTAAAGCAGTCTAGTAGATCTAGTCATGCAAATAATGTCCCCTAAAGCAAACTATGCAAATGGCAGGGTTGGGCAATATTGTGCATTTCCTTCCTTTTACATACATGACTTGCAGAAAGCCACATCATGACAAAAATGGAAAACGCTACAGTACTGTGATGGTTGAAGGGCATCAAGCAGGAAACACATATTCACAGAACAGCCAATGAAAAGAGGTATTATACCCCTAAATGTATATTAAATGTATAGCTCTGAGCCCCTTGCCCACTTTTAAGTGTTTTTCTAAATTATTATGCAGTTAGGCTCAGCGCTGGGGGTACAGTTAATACTGTAAAAGAAATGGAACAATACCAGTGAAAAGAAGCTGGTAGTGTCCATATGGAGTAACTAGTTTATTAAACCTGGTTTACAGCTCACTCACAGCTCCTCTGAAAGGCTTATGAGTGAGAGCCATGTGTCTCACCGTGGTTCTTCTCGCTGAGCAAGTTTTTCGTTGCTGGGAGGAACATCTCCATCAGATCTGGGACCTTCCTGATAACGTGGACAGCACACAGAGCTGCCTGTTGAACATAAAAACAAGATATAAAGCTCAGTCCACAAACAAAGCATGCAGATCATCTTCATTGGCACCTGAAATCTTCATTTAGAAGGCAAGCAAATCGTACAGGAGAGTCATTACGTGTGAGGTTGTCAGATATAGAAAAGAGCATCAACAGTGGTAAGTTCTGACGATGGATCACTCTTTCTTCTCATCATTCAACTGTAGGAATCATCCTTTAGGTATCTGATAGCACCACACAGGCATGATACACCAGGGATGGACACCTTTCCATAAATGTATATTGTTTCAATGATGCAACCAATATGTCTACTAAATCAGTGCAAGTGTAATAAACGGGTTGGACTGTGGACAGATAGTAGGGGGCAACAGGCTGAGTTCTGAGGCTTGTGTGTCTACTGAGTACGATGCACTGACAGTTTTTTTAATTCATATTCAGTACTGTTGGCCTACGTTATCGTAGGCCTACACTGATGAATGGTGCACTGCTAATATAATACAATATCTGCAGATTGAGGTTACAGGTTATGTAACATTTTCATGTGGGGATGTGACGTGAACGCGATACTGGAAAGCTCATTGTTTTTTTTTTGCATCAACCCAAACCAAGTGTTACCTTTTTCCTCAGGTAGGAGTTTGATGTTTTCAGCAGCTTCTCCACTTCTCCAGCCAAGTCGCGACACATCTCTGACGAGCCCATGCAGCCAAGAGTGCACAAGGCCAAGCCCTGCACATACTGTGTGCTGTGGTTCAGGTCACTGGAAAATGACAAGCATACAGACATGAAAACCAGAACAGAGAAGACGCCATCTAAGTATACGCCATAACAGACAGGGATACAACAGAGAAAGAGACGGAGGACCGAAGCAGAGACAGCTGGTCAGGCATGTTTTTTGGGCAGAGCCCATATCACACTGCATCAGCACATGCTGGGGAATTGCGCTGAGGTTTTCTGGCAGCAGCTCTTTGCACCACACACCACACGCCCACTCACTCCATCCGTCAAACACACACATGCACACACACACACACACACACACACACACTCTTTCCATCCCATCACCATGCAGCAGGCAGCTGTGCTCGACAGCAGGTCATTTAGCTGAGATGTGGCACTCACTTCTTGATGCAGTTTGTCATTAGTAGATGGACGTCCTGCCTCTCATCCAACAGCAACATGGCCCCCAAGTACCCTATCCGCTTGTCAGTGAACTTCTGGGAGGCAATCAGCTTCAGGCACTCCAACTGGAGGAGGGAATTCATTATCATTCAGTTTATTTCAATTATGAGGAAGACACAATACAAGGTACTCATGGAAGTATGCAGATCCGACCAGGAAGCTTGCAGTATCTTGTGCTCACCTGCCCAAAGTGTGCCGGGTAACCCAGCATATGCATGTAAAGCAGCTTGGCCACGTTTCGGCAGCGGTAGGTGTTGTCCTCTTCCCGGAAGGACGAGCGAATGGCAGCGCATTCTTTCTGGATCATCTCTCGCTCCTCTGCCTGGGTTCGGGCTGTCCGGATGGTCCGGATCAGCTCCCGCAGTCTGATCGGAGCTGGCATCCTCTGCGGAAACCAAACAAACCAGTTACACATGAGTGACCGAACTGACATTTGTAACAGGTCTTGCACATCAGTTAGCCTTCAGTTAAGGTCGGTTGTTGAGGTAGTTGCTTTGATTTTATTTTGACGCCAATTTAAATACAAAACACCTCAAAAGGCCATATTACCTACCGTTAATTTATATTTTTATCCATTTATCAAATTGTTGCTTATAATCCAAATTTTCTCTCTTATAGCGTGACCTTTGCTCCCAAATGCCAATAGCTGTGGAAACATTGTTCCTCATCACCATAACCATCAAGTACATATACGCACATTAGGCAAACTCTACCCACTCACTTAGTCTAGACTAGGTGGGGAAGAGAGAGACAATCTCCGCTGTGGGATACTGCTGTAGTCTCTACCTGATCTACTTGCAGAAACCCTCGGCCTACACCTACCCACCCCCACCACACGGTCATGCACTTATTCTACCCTATTCTCTGTGCTAGCATTTACCTGCAATGCAAATAATTGCCACCATCGACATAATTCTGTTCCATCGCTCTCCTTTCCCTTGTAATAGTGACCTTACGAGCACACGGTATACCCAAGGTGTTCTACAATACTTGAATGCACTCTCCCCACCTTATCCACTACCATTTTTGTATGCATTATGTTATGTTTCTATGTATTGTGTATGTTTACCACATGTATGCTAGTATGCTTATCCTTATTACGTGTGAGGTTGTCAGATAAAGAAAAGGGCATCAACAGTGTCAAGTTCTGATGGATCACTCTTTCTTGTCATCATTCAACTGTAGGAATCATCTTTTGGTATCTGATCGCACCACACAGGCATGATACACCAGGGATGGACACCTTTCCATAAATGTATATTGTTTTTATGATGCAATCAACATGATGTCTACTAAATCAGTGTAAAGTTGGAATGTGGACAGATAGTAGGTGGCAACAGGCTGAGTTCTGAGGCTTGTGTGTCTACTGAGTACGATGCAGACATTTTTTTTTAATTCATATTCAGTACTGTTGGCCTACGTTATCGTAGGCCTACACTGATGAATGGTGCACTGCTAATATAATACCCACCCCCACCATGCACTTATTCTACCCTATTCTCTGTGCCAGCGTTTACCTGCAATGCAAAAAATTGCTACCATCTCCAAGTCAAGATTACTATGAATGCTATTAAACTAAAATGTTACTACATTACACAAAGTATTGTAAGTACAAATATTGGGAAAAAATAGGCTACACAAGGTTACATTTCCCCTGTCTAAGTAGTCTCTTTCTTTTGCACTGAAACAAGCAAACTACAATACAATCACATATAATCACAATGGAACTGGAGACTTAGTCATAACACCACAACCATGTCAGTTTTGTCCTTCAATAGAAAACACCAAAGGTCACTCCTAACTATCAGGAAGTTTACATCCAGAGCCTATGAGCTTCCTTTTCATTTTGGGGAGCAGAGAACTCGGAGCGTGGGATTGTCAGAAACCGCTATAATAGTTCTAGATTAGTCAGGTGTGTGGGACTAAACCTAGGCTGAGTGAAAAGGGAAGAATGTGAAATTCCATTCCTCCTGTCGAGCCTTCCAAGGTGGCAGGCACTAGGGTATCAGACCGCTGGAGCCTGATTAAAAATGTAAAGGAACACGCGCATGCTGGCAAGATTAAATTCGTCGCCTGTTTACATTGAGTTTGACCAGACTGTGCGCGCACAGTAAGAGACACCACCTTGCTTCTACAGGCTTGCTCTCGGTGTGAACTCTGCACCACACCACTGTACAAACATCTAAACACAAGATGAACCTACTACGTCTGCGTTCAGGGTAGGGATGCAGCGGTACATGGTATGTTGTTGAAACATTCTGTACGCCTTCCTACAACCATTTGTGAATATACATACAAGGACACTCAAAGCACAGACCTCCACCAAGGCAAAATGCCCTTTCTCACAACGTTTGCGAAAGTCAGGAGGAGTCGGATCTGCTCCAAAATGTAATGGGCTCTTCCTTGGACCATGCTACACCTTTCCACAAAGTTTCATGGAAATTGGGCTGGTTGTTTTTGCATAATCGTGCTTACAGACAGCCAAAATAACAAAACTGCACTGAACACAACCTCCTTGGCAGAGGCAATAACAAAAGCAGTGGGAGTATTCATAGCCAAGATTTGCAGCTCTATTTGGTGGTTACGACACGGGATTTCGTCACCTGACGAAAAATAACGAACCACGTTACAATACTGAGTTCTGGTTCATCCCTATACTGACAATGCAGCACAGTGGAGTACTTCTATGGGAAACCCTGGAGTACAAGCGGACATGAGGAGACACTGGTCACCATGAACAGACCTAAAAAGAACATGTCTGCTTTCCACCAGACTGGCTAACTGGAATCATCAATAACACACAGACTCAGACCTATCCTTGCATCTCCTTTAGGCTACCTGTAGGACCACTCAGACCCACACAGACCACAATGTCCCTGCTAAACCAAGGCCTGGGAGCTAACAAGCCACGAGGGAGCAATGACAATGTGTGTTTGTAGAACTCCAGATAATGAACTAACGTCTCCTGTTCACTAAGGTCATTTGGCAGTGATAAGAGGGACACAGAGGGCAAACCAAACAGGTGGAAGACCACAAGAAAATTAGAGCTCAGAGCGTTATGGGAGGATGAAAAAAAAAAACAACAGATGGAGCAATGTGAGAAGTAGGAGAGAAGAAAAAAATAAATAAAGGGAAGTGGAGGACTACAAAGCCCAAGCAGAAAGAGCCAGCTAGAGCAGGCAGGTAAACTTTATCTAGTTCACTAATGGCATCAATCATCAGCCGCAGGAACTGAAACCACACGCTGAACTCAAACCCGTGCCACACCGCCTGCCTCACTCTGCTGCTACCACCCCCCCCCCCCCCCCCCCACACACACACACACACACAGTTATCTGTTAGCATGCATCCCATAATGAGCCTGCTACACTGAGAGACACTCCAGTTAATACTTGAACAAAAAAGACACTTCCCTCTTGCCTCCCAGTAGAATGGGGCTAATTTTGAAGGAAATCAGAAAGGCATAATCTCCCTGCTTAATGGACTATCAACACAAACACACACACACCCCCACCCACACGGGGGAAGGCGGCCGGATATGTGCGAGTCACCCATCCAGCAGCACGGGCTCAGAGGACATAGCGGCAGCCGAACATTGCAGGCCCCGTCTTGGCTCTCACCACCCTGCTTTTTTGAGAAAGTTCCTGTTGCCTGCCGCAGAGGGACATTGCAACACACGTTTGACTTTGAGCTGAGCGTCCTTCTCCCACCCTGGAGCCTGACGCTCATGCGGAGGCCTCCTCTAAATGACGATCTGTCACAGGGAGAGTGGGATAGAGAGGGAGGGGGCCAGCACAGCCCCACCGCCGCTCGTAGAGGGCAGAGCAGGGTGGCAGTGCTGGCACCAATATGGGTGCAGAGGCCGTTGTTTACTGCACTGAACAGCCTGCTGAGAGAGGTATCTGTTGATCCTCACTACTAAACCAAACGATCAATCACTCACACACACACACACACACATCCACCCACCCACCCACCCACACCTAAACACTCCGGCACACATACCCTGCCGAGAAGAAAATACAACCAAAAAGTTATTACCCCTGGCTCTTTCTGAGGAGAGCAGCAGCTTTATTGCCCTCTGTACCATTTATCTTTTATTTATCATCTACTTTGTATCTGTTAGCATGCATCCCATAATGAGCCTGCTACACTGAGAGACACTCCAGTTAATACTTGAACAAAAAAAGACACTTCCCTCTTGCCTCCCAGTAGAATGGGGCTAATTTTGAAGGAAATCAGAAAGGCATAATCTCCCTGCTTAATGGACTATCAACACAAAGTCAACAAAATAAATTGGCTACATCCTCATGTGCGAGTGCAGATTTCTGAGGTAGCCTAAAATGTAGGTCAAATGCTCTACAGGCTTTGTAGCTAGTCCCCTTCAACGGTGAATACGTCAGCGCAGGATACCTAATAGGCAGAACTATGAAAGAGGGGGTCAGTTTGTTCTTGACAGTTAAGATGGCACCCATTAGACCTTCATGTCTGACAATCTTGTAATGTCTTCTGACTAATTCTATTAGGAGTCTTAATTATTTAGTTATATTTTTTTAAGCCACTGTATCTGAATCATACTTTTAAAAACCTTCCAAAACTTGAGATCAGCAGCACCCAAATCTTCTGAAATTATGATATCTGACTCAAAGAACTGAAACGTACTTGCAAGTTGCGTTTCAGCTCTAAATTCTAAGTAGCCTTTTCAGACCGAGATCCCGAATGATCATGAAATAAATAAATCACGTTTTTTAATGGTGCCTTGGCTTGTTTATACTGACCCAGACATAAGCCCTAGTGTGTGCTTTTAAAATAGCATTCCGCCATTCCGGAACCAGAGGCGTGACATTTAACATAGCATCTAGCTTGCTTAGAATTTATTTTCACGCTAATTTAGAAAGCAACATAATTTGTTGGCAGCATCCCCCTGTTCCACCGTCCCCGCTGTGCCTTTAACACAGACATCATTACAGCTCTATGACTACCTCCACTGCCGGCACAGGGGCGTATGACCAACAATGACTGACTGACTGCCCGCCCGCCCGCCCGCCCGCCCGCCCGCCCGCCGCCGCCCCCCCCCCCCCATTCCGCCTCCATTACTTTTGTACAGAAGGGACAGGCGGAATACAGGTGCCATAATTCCACCTTGAAAACTGTGTAAGAAACACCTAGTGTGAATTCTCAAACTCACCAAGGCAGATCTACTCTCACAAGGAGAAGTAGTCCAAGCAATGTCATGTTCGGTCTAGTTCAAGCTATCACTTCTCCAATTCCAAAACAACAGTACACTTCAACTTAACAGCTTAAGTTCACGATAGCACTATTCACATTTAACTTCCATTATCGCTTTTCCCCTGAAATGTCAACAGTAGAAGAAATGTTATGAGATCCAACATTACCAGACCCAGGTCCTTAAGACGCAGGAGTATCAGTGTGCCAGAGCCAACCACCCCCACTGAGGCTTTTAAAAAGGATACATCAAATAGAAAAGATGTGCACTGCAAGACTAACTTATGCTGACAGAGAGGAAGCCAGGGGATGTGTCAAAAGGACAGGATCTGATGTATGCCCTTGGAATAAAAAGTCTAGAGAATGACAATGCTGTGTCTGTATATCCAATATTCAATGTGAAGATGCAAATTTCCAACGCAGTGCGCTAAAATGGCACAGACCCCCATTTATTCAGCAAGATGCAAAACGCATGAAAAACTGGGTAAGATGCATCTCTGCAAGTGGGGCTGCAGTTTAAGGACCCATGTGACAGGAGCTGATCAATCATGTGGGCTACAGTACGCAGATATATTTATAACGGCATCTTCCCTACACGCAGCACATTTTCCGGGCATAGGCCACAGATAACCAGTCTGACTGTGAGCTTCTGTTGATATGGGGTGGTCTGGACCTGACTGCACCAACATTGCAAATTAAGGATACGGAGTAAAACCTAATCAACGGTTATGGAGATCCATCTTCAAGCTAGAAAAAACAAGCAAGAATCCAGGAGAATGGGACAGAAAAGGACCCGATATACAGTCCAAAGGCACTAGCCTGCATATGTACGGAGAGTTCCTGTATCCACCTAAGTTCACTGTACCACTTGTTCTCAGTGGCTCAGTCTCCTAGCTGCAATTCCACAGGGTCTCTTTCCGTCAGTAAGTCTCTTACATGGACTTAAGACAAAAACAAGATTAAATTAAAGATGTGCTGTTCAAGAAATTCTAGAAAGGGGATTTCACTAGACAGATTTTTTTGTTTTACAAATTATAACTGATCAGCTTTAAAAGCAACACTAAAATGTAGCCAATTATAAGTAACAGACTGTGGCAAATGCTAAAATTGCTCAATATACAAGATGTTAAACTTTCCTTTTGCTACAACTTCTTTAGCTCAGTCCTACCACAACTAAAAGCATGAATACCCTAGGTCCAGCAAATTAAATGGTGATGGGATGAGAGTGAGTTAAAGGCATATTTCAGCTTGTATTATATGTAAAGAATAGGGTGGGGGTTGGGGGCCTCTGAGGAAGAATGCAGGGAACTGGTTGCACAACCCAATAATGTAAGAATTCAATGTGATCAAAGTGGAAGAAGGGGGAGGTCATGGCAGCCCACATTCCACAACACTGGTCTTCCAGGTTCACTCAAAACCAGCCTGTGCGCTGGAGACATAATGAAGAATCATGAAGCAAATCTTTCCTCAGGGAATAGCGCTGGGGCCCAGTTCACAGGAGGCTCAACTCAACCTCCTGTTGGGGAATTAAACATGTGCACAAAAGTGAATGAATCAGAATTACAACTCTTTAAAGAGTGGCGAAAACTATGGCCAGTGCTGAGTGATATTTCCCCATTACCTGGGACATCATGTACTGGCATGACCACTTAATCCCTAAACTTCAGTTTCAGGTTCCCCATGTTAGAGCATCAACATCAATCAGCAGAAACGAAGACAAATCTACATGGGTCAGACTGAGAAAGCATACACAAAAACTGAGTATAGCATGCGTACATACTGGTCGCCATTTCTAATAACCAATCAGGTTGATTGTATATCACTTCAAAACATTTATCAATAATCGAATAAAACAAATGCAATTTTCAAATAAATGTGATTAAAAATTTGCTTCATCAGTTTTACTCCCTTTGAAAATGAAACTTTGTGCATTACGCCTGAATCCAGTCCACACCCTCTTAATAAAAAGGTAAAACCACATTACCCCTGATTAACAGAAGCTATAGATTTCCTATAATGACTATTGTGAATTAACTTAAATTACACCCACATCCCTACTTTTCAAAATGGGGGTGTACAGGTGGTGCAAGGCCAAGCACATTCTTGGATGCAAACCATGCGGATGTGTGTTTTTGGAGTACAATAGGTGATCACAGGTGGGGAAGGCTAATGTTTGTGCTCTGCAAAGAGTTGGCGTGCAATGACTTTGGAGAGACTCTTCAACCAAGGTCAGCCATAGCAAAGACCTACCTTCCACCTGCAGGACAAAAACAACATTGTTCCTCTCTCTGTAGTTCCAAGGCACAAGCATTTCTCAAAGGGGCCCACAGCTAACAACAGGGTCAGGAAAGGTGAACCAAGCAGAACTCCCCCACTCAGGGAATACAGTGAACAGAGCAAAGCTACAGCACCACCCCCTTCAACAAACATAGCCTCACTGCCCAACTGCCCCGGACATTCAAGAGGACAATATTTGCACTATATTTTCGACTTGCACTTAGAGTTTGGATCGCGTAAGGTATGCCCTAAACAGAGGAAAGGTCCCACTCCTGAGTTGACATATCAATTCCAGCTGGGTTTAAGAGGTCTCTCAGCAGACCTTCCCCAGAGAGTTAGAGATATGCAAGCACCATGCACAGCCTAGCAACAAGGAGACAAGGAACCATAAACAAGCTGAACACAGGAACATTCCCACCTGTGCATATTGATGACATTGTTATCCAGTAGTGACAGCCCATTGTCAAATGAACAAACCACTTCCAGCCAACAAAATAATCCCATTCCAGGTGTTCTCACTACCACTTGAGCAATCCACTGTGCAAGTTTTCCTTTTCTGTCAACACTTGATGTTAAGTTAAAGCGCAAATACATTAATGGTGTGCCGAGTCATTTTTTTCAAATGTGAATGTGATTTTTCTACATTTTTAAACAAAATTATATTGCATCCACATACTTCCACGATGTACAAAGACAGTCAAAGTTGTTGTCAAATAAACCATATACTTTTGGTGGGAGTTTCAACCTTGCATCAAACTATTATAATGACAATCCCCTACTAGTTTAACATGAACATTTTGCAAAAAGCACAGAACCCAATACAAGAACAATTCCCTGCAATATTTCCAAGCACACACGACACTTTGTAAGTAACGGGAACAGCAAGACATTTTTGGCAACACGGTACACCTATACATTTATTTATACACCCCTTCATTTTGAGAATTACTATTTGCCCCCAAAACTTGGAAGTGCTGATGGTTATGTCAAATTTGACTGGTAGCCTACATCAGACTGCACAGAGCACCATTTCCTGTTCCTGGTGTGCACAGCATATTACCACAGCAATTGAACTGTGTAAATGACAGCAGGCTATACTCTTTGCAGGCAAATATTTCCAACTCACAATATGATCGTGACTAAAAGAGTGGTTTCTAAGACTACTTAAGGCTAAAATAAATCCATCTCAAATGAATAAATATTTGTAACATCGACTACACACAGTCATAATCTTCAACCCTGGCAATACCTGGCAGTCTCACTAAACTCCTAAACCAGTTTTTCGAGTTTCCATTCAAATACACTACACTTCACGACGAATGAAGTTGATCGCGGCATCCTACAGGCCCACTTTAAGTCATGAGCTCTTCACCTTCAATACTGTCTCGAAGGTGCACTTATTAGCAAACGCAGTAGAAAATACGATGTGACGTGACCAGAGCTGGGCCCCTTTCCAAGCTCCCCGTCACCTCCACTAAGCAGCCTAGGTAAGCAACTGAGTTGGCAAAATAATACAGCCCGTTGGCTGCTAGCAAGCAAGTCCATTTAAAAACTAAACCCTGCTTCACTTCCTTACGTTTTAGCCCCTGCGCCTAAAAAACTTCATGAAGAGCTGCCAATACATTTACAGTAACACATGTCGATGATTATCTCTGTCTAACAAGTTAAGTTAATCCCATTGCCAGTGTAACACTACGTAAGAGTAAACGTTGGCTAGCTAGCTAGAAAGCAAAGTAGCTAGGAATAACAACGGTGTAAAGTATCTATCGCTGGGAGATCACCTGTCGGGCCTTTCCTTCGTCAACCAGCTAGCTTCCACTGGATAGCCAGGGCTACCCAAACAATCCAAGTTAGGTCAAGCCACCAATATCCGCAGCGAACCGTGGAGAATACTACGTTAGCCAAACAAAATCATGAGTAATAGCGTTTTCAGTTGTTGTGCAATCTTTTCAGACCGTGACTTTCAAATATCTGGCCTATCTTAACCATCTAACTATGGTTAGTCACTTGCTCAACGCTACGGTGACATTAACTAACGTTGGCTAGCTAACCTTCCCCAAAATAATTCCCTGACTAGCTAATAGACGGCAGTTTTGTCTACATCTAACGTTAACAGTCTGACATAATATGAATTTAACAAAATCGCATAAGGATTCAAGAATACAAATACGCCTCACCCAACATCACTTTAGATATTCGGCGACCTGGACCTCAGACCAGTTCGTCACCTAGCTAGCTAAGCAATGTGTTACTGGTTTCTTCCGGACCTGAGCGTGAGGCACTATAACGTTAGCCAACTAGCTAGATAGCTAACTGACTGACTAACGTTAGTCATCTCAGCAGAGAACACCCTAAACATAACATAACAACCTAGCTAACTTAGTCAACCAACACGTAAGTTGTCCAGTCACAATTACAGCGCTAAAAAAAAAACATGTGATGTTAACGTTACCCAGAAAGTCGCCTTACCCGTTGCAGTTGTTAACATTGCAGCTAAGCCAGTAACATAGCTAGCGAGCTATCGTACCTTACTATGAACGGGACTGCTAGCGGACAATGTTGTATGCTGACCTGCTATCTGGGTAGCTTGCCAGCTAACTTTGTAGCACAGCGTAGTGTTCGTTCAGTGTTAAGCACATATTAGATATGAAGCAAATAATAACATTTCGTCTGAAGCAAAGAACAACATTTCGTCAACATTTCGTTATTTGAGGGGGGTGTTAAATGAACCGTAGCTGACACCCACAGTGACAGACCGAACACTTCGCTTGCTAGCTAACGTTAGGTAGCAAAGCAAGAAATCCATTTAGATTACTAGCTAGCAAGCTAAAACTTGCTGTATGTCAAGACAACCCCCGGTGCACTATGGCTAGCTTGCTACTTCCTAAGCAGCCTTAGCGAACACACCCTTCTATCTATATTACAGAACTGTTCCATTTGCGTAACCCATACACGCCCGAATAAAGTAACATGTTGCCTGTATATTTCGACGACATAACACTCACCAGCCGTAATGATACCAGGTAATGACTGGAATCTTTTCTATATGCGACGGAGGGAGGAACAGACCAGACATTCAAAATGGCGGCTCTTCTGGCCTCAGCACTTCTGCTGCAGGCGGAGGGTTACACTGACTAATCTAGATTTCAAGGATTGGGGAACTGAATCCATTGAATTTCTAAAACAGCAACGTTACTTCATAGGCTAGGCTACTATTGTCTGGATATTTTCTATGAAATTGACCATGCACGGGCATGGTACTAGTATATTTTGATTAATTTGTGATCATATTATCGATATTTCTAACACAATTGATGCACTGCCTTGTCTTTTTATAATGTTCACTGCTATAAGAAGTTAATATAGTATTGACAGCTGAGAGGTAATCGGAATTTGGGTGGGATGTTGATATTGTCGATCTATCTCGTTCCAATGAATACCAAAATAAGATCATCACTAAATACATAAGACTGTTATTTAGAATTGCTTGATCATGTTAAGTATTTTGCTATAGATCTACTGTAAGTATAAAAACAGAAGCTCTTAGGTGAATATTCCTTGATATTGAGCTACGTGTCAATTCGGCGGACGATTCGCTTCTGTAGGTGTGCTACGGTCTGCGTCTCACCTCGTGGCAGTCAGTGATGACGTTACCCTGAACGTACACTGAACGTGCGCCGCACGTAGAAGACGCGATATTGCTGAAGGGCTCGTAAAGAAAGTCGCATGCTGCCCTCTCCTGAGAAGTGTCCGTTATAGCTCCATGCAAGGCTTACTAAACAGCTCCTATTTACAAGAGTAAATCACCCAGTGTGAGGATATAAAAAGGGCCCAAGTGCCCCCGGTGTGTTTCTTATATGTAAAGCCCATTAATTTATGCTCTCGTTCTTATTCATAGAATCATGGATCATGATGACATGCCACAACCAAGTAGCCTATAGGCAAGGTAGACTATATGATTGTTTTGGCTATTCCCTTTATGTGAGCCTTAAAACGAACTCTGAACATCACCAACTTAACTTGGAAATTGTTCATCAATATTGCTGAGCCCTCAATCTAGTCCTCCAACACACCATAACAATACATAGGCCTAGAGATCAAAACCAATCATTGTAATTATTGTTGTAGTGTCAGTGTCCAACAGTGTATTCAGCTCAACATTATGATGAAACAGCAGAAAAATAAAAGAGATTCTCTGTTCAATGTTGTTACACAATGTTTATCAAGTTTCTGACGTGTGTTGAATTCAATTATAAATTCAGTTTTATATTGTGAATATGTCGGATGAAATGTCATATATATTTTACAACAGTCTTTCCTGTGTGGAGTATTCATGGGCTGGATGATGAAAGAAGAGCAAAACAAGCAAAAGAAAAGTAAAAGAAAGCAATCACAGACATTTGATTCATGTACTTTTAAGAAGAGTGTGTGAGAGGAAAACATTACTGTTTAATTTAAGTGGTTAATGGGAAACTTCATCTTGGGCTGGTGATGGTGAGGCTTGTGTGACTCAATGACCTTAAGAGCCATGTGCCAACTCGTCCCTGGCAGGTCTTACCATGCGGAATTGATTGAGTGATAGAGACCAAGCAAAGAACAGCCCCAGCTTAGGGGTTGGGTGGTGGGTCAATCACCTGCCCCCAGCAGATTTCAGAAACCTTCAGCATTCAAAATCAACCTTCTTTTTGGGGCCACTGTGGTACCCTGCAAACGTAGGCAAAGCATAATAACCTTGCTCAGGACCCAAACCAACCACTAGTGCTACCGAAAACTCAGCTTAGAATAGGGAACTGGAATTTAAGAATTATGCATACTGCAGGAAAAGTTGCACACATTTCAAGAGTGATTAACAAAATGAAAATCCAAATGATGGGGATTAGTGAGTGCCGATGGGTAGGAGCAGGTAGAATGAAACTGAGCTCAGGTAAAACAGCCCTATACTAAGGGAGAGATAATGGTTAGAGCTAATTCAATGAATGAGTGAAGAAGAAGAAGTGGAGAGGAAAAGTGAGATCATGGAAAAAGCTTTTGGCAGAAGCGGTGCTAGGGTACAAGATAAAGAAACACAAGCTATGGATAAGTCAGAAAGCTTGGACCCTTATAGATCAAAGGAAATCAAGCAGAAGTTAACTGGCACAAGATCAGGGAACAAAGATGGCAAGATGAAAACAGATAGAAATATAGGGAATTTAAAAGACAGGTTAGGGCGGATAAAAGACAATGGACTGAAGAGATGGCAAAATAAGCTGTAAATGCAGCCAGGAAACAACACATGAAGACACCCTGACCAAGATATTAGCAATGAAAGGCCAAGGCAGAGTGCTGCAACGATGGATAAAAACAGCAAGATCCTTAATGATAAAGAAAGTAAAACCAGACGGGGATTAGAGCACTTCACCAAGGTACTTAATAGAGAGAACCCTAGAAATTCAGTAAGCACAACAGAGATAGAACTGCCAGATACAGTAGAACACATTCATTATTCTGAGCCCAGCATAGCCAAAGTGAGGAAGGCAATAAGACACCTGAAGAATGGAAAAGCGCCCGATATCGACAACATACAAGAAAAGCTGCTTAAAGCTGGCATTATGCTACCACTAAAGTCAAGGGTATCATAGATGTCGTGGAGAGAAGAAAAGACACCAGGAAAATTAAGAAAAGGGCTGATTGTGAAACTGCTGAAAAATGGAAATGTGAAGGAATGTAAAAACTGAAGTGGAATTACGCTGTTGTTGGTCGTCAGTAAGATGAGTGACTCTGATGAGTCTTGAAAATTGATGGGGCAGTTCATTTCTCTTATTTAAAGGCACAGTCTGCAGTTCTGCCATCAAAATCAGCTGATTGCCTCAAACAGTGTAATGCTCCGTCCAAGCCACTTTTTCATTTACAGAGCTAGGACTGTGTATGAACACCAGAGGTTTTTTGAACGCACACACAGAACGGATAGCTAGAGGACCGAGAGGAGCTATTCGCTGAATTTGGAATTGCGCACTGTACCTTTAATTTATGAATGCACAGAAAATCCAATTAACATGTCCAAATGAACATGCCCCAGGAATTCTTAACATGTGCAGCCCATAGGTGGCACTATACATTGATTCAAATGTCATGAATGTCTGCACATTTTATTATTTAGCGTTTTATAGTATTTAAAAATCCCAAGCCCTCAGTCACTATTGAACTTCAATGTCTACTATTTATCGGAATTCATGTATCCTATAAATTGCACAAGAAAGGGTAAAGGCATTTTACCAGGGATGTGCACAAATAGGCCCAGGTCATTTTTATTTCTACTTTGACGTGTGAGATGGATTCTTTAAAATTCATAAAATAGTTTGAGATCATGTTTGAAACATTTGAAATCAAATACATTTTGCTTTCATTAATTTAGCTTAGAATGTTGATATTGCAGTATACTTGAAACATAGTCAAATCTGAAAGGGATCGATGGCATGACTAATAGTGCAATTATTGTGGTATTGTGTTGACCTCTGTTTGACATGTCTATATATGTGGCTTACCCGATAAGCCCTGGTTATTTCTTTGACATGCACTATGAGTGAAAGTGAAATGTGCTTTTGCTGCAGTGACTGACCCTCCTGAGGGCTCAAACCACGGGCCCTAATTTCATTGACAGGCAACTGGCATCGAGCGAAGCAACAAGAAAGTCCGCAGAGCATGAACTAACGCTAATTTAATAACTTGGCAAAATCATTTTGCTAATTTAATACCATGAAAAAGATCCTAAGCACAAACCTGGGTGGGTCAGCGCAAAGCTCCCACACGCCACACGCCACACGAAAGCTTAAGTTCATGTGCAACGGATTTTGCTCGTTGCTTTGCTCGTGGCCCCATGAATGTCGCCAAATATAGCAATCCTATGACCAACTAGTGTGCCAGGTGTTAGTCTACTTCACTGAAGGTTCTTTATTTTAGTATTTATTTGTGCGTGTATCAAAGAAAGACAGAGAGCTCATCATGGTGTGATGGCCAGTTACATTCTACTACATTCATCAGTCTACTGCCTTCCGCTTAATTTACAGCTGTGTAAAAGATTGACAAATGAGTAGACTGATGTTACAACAGCTATAAAGGCCAGGTTCAGCCACTCGTTAGTTTCCAGTTAACTGCAAATGTCCTTTTCCTGGAAGCCAGAAGAGCATTCAGTGCATGTGAGGAATATTTCCCCAGAGGCTGTACACAAAATTTCTTAGTATACTCCCTCATCACAACTTGGTTCTCAAGTAATTGTGACTTTGAAAGGGGAAGTGATTACACAGAAAGAAAGATGTAACTAACCAAGCTGTTGTTTAAAGTTTGTTCAGTTTTATAAATTTCGCAAATTTATAGTCAGTGTAACTACTCTACTAAATTCATATCAAAGCATAATGATGGAATATGAATGACACCTGTCCATACAAAAAGCAGTCTTTCACACATCGTAATCTACCTCTGGATATATCGCTTGATCTATTACTTGACCTGACCTACACAATTTATGGATCTGATCAAGGGGGTTAAGGCAAAATTGATAGTGTTGTTTAAGAAATATCCTTGAAAACAATTGAACACTCAGTTTGTCCGTTTATGTTTATTATTATCTAACTAAGAAAAACAATTCTTATCCAGTTGCATCCCTATTGTTTTCTTTTACAATCTTTTTGTTTTCATGCTTTTCCTTACTTTTGTCACTTTGCACTTTATCCATATTTTGTCACTGAGGATAAAGGTAATGTATTAATGTTAGACACAAGATGAAGAGAATGACAGGAGACACCTTTAGACAATGCCCTGTACAAAATTAATTTATGCTTGCTGTAATAGTTCGGACTCATCAACCTTATCAACAAAGGTTTCTAACTATGTTTCTAACTATGTTTTATTATAGGTTGTTTTAACCATGTTTTTTACCTATGTTCTCACTGTGGCACTCTGAGATTCATGTGAATATAGAGTGTGTTATAAATTAAATTAATTAATTATTATTATTAAAACATTTCATAACTGAGGGAAAATATTTTTAAATTATTTTTTAAGACACAGCATAACATAATATGAAACATATGTAATGGTATTTTAACATATTGAAACCCCCTTTTCTATTTTCATTCTTGAAAGTTATATGTGAATTCAGTGATGTCTTGAATTAAAAAATAATGTATCTTAAGAAACTGGCTCCTTGATGTCATTTAGGTCTTTGGTCGGCACAGACTGCACCATCACGACTCTATTTATTCACCATCGTCTTTATTTACTTATGAAAATAATAACGCTCAAATTCATGCAAAATATCACTGTAACGGTTTAAGTCTGTCTGTCTACCACGACGAAAAAGTTTGAAGTGGTCAGAGATATAAAATTGAAGTGAGCGCGAGCCACGCTGCAGAGCGCGTGCTTGTGTTGGAGCCTTGGTTGTTTTACCATTTGTCACCTATAGGCGACGACATAGAGTCCGCCAATGCTAAAAAACAACAACATTTCACCTTCTTTTCCTCCTAGCCAAAATGCTTGAGCACGTTTAAGTGATTATGGAGTGCGTTTGTCATGTACTGAACCGATAGTACACGGAAAAACCGGGGAGATGAAACTTTAAAGACAATCCAAAGAGCTTCTGCCGAAAACATGGCTGTACGAGAGGAAGGAGAGATTTTGCACAGTAAAATCAGGCACCACGATGGGGTTGGCAACGCAAACAGCACAGAGAGCTTCAGGAACGGCTATGTGAAGAGCTGCGTCACCCCGTTGAAACAAGACCATCAAAGGGGATTTTTATTCAACCTTTGTAGATTTTGCAATGAGGATATTTTAAACTCCAGACTATTCCGGGTGTCTGCTCTCTATGCGGGTGCATTTGTAGTTTTTGCGGTGTCTTTTTTGATATCCAGAAGCTTACCAAGTGAACACGGCGTCTTGGATCTGCGGACTTTTCTGTCTCGCTTCTCGCAGTCCATCAGTCCTCTATTTAGCATAGGTTGTGCGTACTTCTTTTTGACCTTTTATCTGAGAAGAAAAAAGAGAGAAAGTAGTAGATGTTGGCTTTTGGCACTTCCAGCATCATGCTACTTTGGAGATTTCTTGGTTTTGCGGTTTTTACAGTGGGGAGAGGAGCAACATCAGATGCAAATGGTGGGCAGGTTGTTATTTGTACTGGGCTGTGTGGGTTTACTGACTCTCATCCCCACTTTGAAACTCAAACATAGTATTCTGATCTTGGTGTTCGCCAGTTTGGTGTGGCTGGTCTCATTCACGAGTCTCAGCTGCCTGCCGCTGTGTCTGAGGCCAGTCTTGGCGTGCTTGGCAGGGGTTTCTGGGTCTCTTCTAGCGCTCTGTTTCGACCATTACGCCCCCCCAAGGGAAGCGCCGAGTAGGATCTCCAACGCCGAGGAAAAGGTGCCTGTGATTAGACCGAGGAGGAGGTCCAGCTGTGTTTCTCTGGGAGAAACGTCAACAAGCTATTATGGCAGTTGTAAGATGCCCCGAAGACCGTCACTGCCTTGCATTTCCAGAGAACAGGTAGGTATTATCACAACCCTGTGCGGTTAAGGGCCTGTCTCCGTCTAAAATGTAGATATATTATTACATATATCTACATAGAAACCCTTCATTACAGGGGCAAGGTGGTTAAAAAAGGTTCCTATGTACTTACTGCTACTCAAGACTTTTGTTGGGGCTACATGGAGTAGGCCCCTCTACTTCAAAGGTCTGGTGTTGACAAGCAAAATAAGACCGCTAGTGTGCAGCTTGTGTGTGCGCTTAAATTCAGATTAACCTTTTTGATATTGGAGCTTAAATGAAGTAACATGAATTCAGTATTATCAATTAGGGGGATAATTAAAAAGATATTGAATGTCCTGCCAGTAATGGAGAAAACCCACACGTTAAGGCCTACTATCAACTAACAGTAACTTTATCCAGAACATTAAGAACATATTCCTTATTAGGCCTACTTTATTGCTGATGCTGTAGTGTCCAGTTTTGATCACCTATAATAACAGTGTGGACTCACCATTTGTCATTGATGCGCCCCAGGTAGTTTTCTTGAACGGGGTAACTGTGCCTCTTTCAGTGTAATGGTGATTCTCGACTTTGACTAAATACATGAATCTGATAAATGTCATCACAGCCATAAATTCTAGGGTTTCATCCAAACACTAAACAGTAAGCTTTCTCAGGTATTGTATTTATGCTGTGACTGGTTTTGTGAATTAACCCTCAGTAATTTCTCTACATTCAGTGAGCTTTATGTCAACAAGGTTTTGGAGATGGCCTATGCCCTTTTTGCGCTGATCTCAGTTTTTTCTGCACAGTTGCCCTGATTGTAAATATTCTGGTGATGCCCCATGCACAGTACAGGGTCTGGTTATGCCCAAATGGGTTGGATGGCTTTTTCCTGTAGAAGGCTTTTTAGAGTAAAAAAGGAGTGATTGAAAATATTGAATAAATAGCTGTTAGTGTTACATATAGTGTGAAGTAAATCAAAACTTTATTTGGTAGTAGTTTACCTTTTGTCATCTTACAGTAATGGAAAGTTAAGTATAATTTAGGTGTAGATAATATGCTTGACTTAAAATGAATGCGGATTGAGTGTTTCTTTTGCCCTGCTGACTTGACTACTGGTTTGTCAACTTCAAACGGGAGGGAATCTGCAAGTATTTGTTGGGTTTCATTTTTGTAACATGAAGCCACATTCAGGTCAACACATCCTTTTACAATTGTTGGTTTATAGTTTCATTGTCGTCAGACAAGATAAACTGTGCATGTCTTTATTTGTCACAGCCTACATATATACACCCTACAGCCTCTGCTTACAGAGCCAGAGTTGTGATCATTTATTGCGGATATTGTGCACACATACTCAGCTCTCTACATTTACCATGGCAAAAATCCTCATTGAGTTTCATCAGCAGCCGTATTGATTGAAAAGCCTGGCATGTCCCTACTTGTTTTTGTCTGTTTTGATTTACCTGGAGTATGCAGATGCACCACAAGCAAAAGAAACTGCCACAGTTGGAAGTTAAGGGCTTGGTAGATGTTTAAATATCTGTATGCTCTTCACAAGGACAGTGTTGTAAGCATGTGTACATTTTAGGCTCCTTGTACATAGCCCTGCTGTCTTAGGGACTTGTCTTAAATGTAATTTCATGAACAACATATTTTATTCAACACGAATAAAATACTTAATTTATAAGAGAGATCTCCACAGAAGCATTTTGAGTGATTGAGGGGTGCAATAGAGACAAATATTACCCACTGTCTCACACTGAATTTGACTGTCATCTACATAGCCAGGTGAACGTCAACTATTCGTAAGAAATGAGAAAGAAGGAGAAGTTGCACGTAAGTAGACAATGGAGATCAATTTATGTGGACTGTGTAGGTCTGTACTGCATTTGAACTCTACGTACTTTGGATCTGTTCAGTTTAAATCTAAGGTATTTCTAGCTGGATTTAAATAGCATAAATAAGGCAGACTGTGTGTTTGATACCTGGTTGCCTAGGAGATTCAGCTGGAGCTTTTGCATATATTTTACATGTCTAGCACACCTCATTCACTGCACATCCATTGTGAAACTAAGGTGTTGGGTCAGATGACACAAGTGTGCATTGTTACTCGGTTTGCTCTGCTTGCCTTTTGTAAGTTGTGATGCAAAGTTAACAGAGGTAGAGCATAGTCCCCTGTTGATGTTTGCCTGTCTAGAGAAATAGTCAAGTGCAAAGTTAACACAGGTATAGCTAATGTTTGCAAATCAAATAGGTAAGTGCAAATCATAACTCAACAACATGAGGACCAAGGCCTGATGTAATGTAACGAGCTTGTTGAAACATTTTGTGTTTCATGTTCATGCCGTTTTACACGCCCCTCACTTTAAAAGTCCCAGCACTCTGTCCCCATATGAACCAGGATTTCACCCGAGTGATCATCACAGTAAACAACCAGGACAGTGTTGCACATTGACATTACAGTGATATTTACAAGTCATTTTAGTACTTAGCTCAAGTAGATGTGGGCTGTTTACTGACAGGAACAAGACACCAGTAAACAGTTGTCAACTGGTAGAAAATGTGAAAAGTATTTTCTGTTGTGATCCAGTCATGCCTTTTTTTGTGAGCTGATCATCAAATGATGCGTCTGACTAATCTTTCCTTGGGGTGTTGATTTACCAATGTTGTCAAAGTGCAATAGTAATGGAAGCCAAGATTTGCACAATATGGTTGGAGGAATTCTGTTTATCCTACCCCACCTTCATGTCTAATTAGTCTCGTACAACAGTGCAAACCTCATACTCAAACTAATTAATGATTCATAATGATAAGTTTTACTGTCAGATGACCTTGCTTACCCAAAACCAACAATGATAAATGAGACGCAAAAGATTTTTTAAGAGACTGTTACCCATGTAGTTGTACATTGTAAATACCAAACACTTAATCAGCAGTTAATGGAGGTAGGATCATTCTTGTGTCGTCATATTGTCAGAGGTCATTGTTGTTTTTAATTTTACTTATGTGAACTCTTTATTTTTGAATCCTGCTGAATGTGTTCTGTCTTTGGCTTTTGTTGCTGCCATTTACCTCCTTGTTAATATGGAAAAATGAAATGGTCTTCTAGTCTGATTTGTTTATATTGAGTTTCTTCAAGATTTTAATGTCTTGACTGATTTCAGCTTAAAACCTACCACAGTACCGTATTTTAATTCAATAAAAAGAATCAACAGAGTCTTAAATGGCCAATTTTGGATTGTGTTTACTTAAAAATGTGTAGGCCCGTGACATGATGCAATCTATATTGCAATCTAGAATTATTTCTGAATTTCACAAAATACAACTTGGCCTATTTCATCCACACCCAGGCGTCAGGATTGTTAAAAAAACATGTTTGCTATTGTTTCACAGACTAGACTTGAAAGACTAGAGTCGTGTGCATGTGCCCTCCAGTCTTTTGTTTTGGTATCATGAATACAACTGCCAGGTGCTCTCCCTGACACCTGTGACTAATAGCATTCTTGGTGAATGACCGTCCCATGTTCACGACCAACTCGTCCATGTTTAAAACCTGCTGTGGCAGGATTATGGTTCTGACAGTTGGCCTTCCATACAACAGGCACAGCGTTTGAAATGTTTATGTACCTAAACCAAAACAAAGTCCAGTGACCTTGGTGCTGGCAATAACGTGATGGTCTGCTAGTATTATTAACTGTTCTCATAAATGTCTTTTGTTTTAAGTAACAACACCAGCAAGCCTATATTTTCTTGTAACTGTGTAGAGGACAGGAAGATGAAACCCATTGCACAGGGTGGGTGGTCCACTAATAGATCGAAGGTAAACCTGGGAAGATAAAACTAATTGAAATTGAGGGTTGACAGCTTGAGTGCCCCTCATATAGCCTACCCTGATTCTGGCTAATTTTGAAGTTAAATTCATTTAGGTAAAAAAAACACTCTCTTGCTCAGAAAGCCTGCTTTGGAACTTTAGGATACCACCAAAAATGTTTACATGTTTTTCATCACATAAGAAATACTCTTGGCGGAATATTTAGGGAAGGAAACAAAGTTAAGTGTGAGGTTTTCAGTGTGGTAGTTGACAGCCTGCTCGAGAGCCTTTAATATCAGTGATTTAAGGAGTCACACTGTTGGTGAGTGTGACGTGAGGGAAAGCAGGCCACGCTGCGGCCACTGGAAGCAGTCCACCGGCTATTTCTGTCTATTGTTTGACATGTTTGTCATGCCTGTCATGAAAAAGGACACGTTGGATGTCTGACATCCTGTGTCACCCAATGATAACCATTATGGCATATCTGGAGACGTGAGAAATTGAAGGTTGTGTAAAAGCCAGGTAAGGTTAGTGTGAGACACCTGCACTCCCTCAGTCATCGCCACGTCCCTCCTGATCAGATTGGTGCAACGTGTTCTCTTTGCGACTAAGATGATTTGTTCCTCTTGCCTACTAGCAGCTAAGTTATCTTCTGGACTCGAGTAAACATTTGCCATGGCTTGGCATGGAATTACATTCATTCAGGGTGGCATCTGTTTACTCCCATATCTCTTAGTTGGCTTAGCCATTTTGAAGACGTGAGTCTGTAGATCATAATCAGACCAAGTCTGACTGGCTTGAGTATAGCCAAACTATGTGTTGTTACTTTCAAGATATAAACCTGGGCTCCACATAAGTCACCCTTCTCTAGAATCCCTTTACTTTGAGGGATGATGTTTGTATTAATATTTTATGGGAAATATTTTGTTTCCTTCAGAACCTTTAATGAGGTTAGGGGTTCTGATAACACGGGTCATGTTATCGTAGTGAGATTGAGAACTGATAGCATAAGCAAAAATCTAGATTTGGGAGAAGCATATGGCTTGTGGTATGGGGATATCACTTCTGTTAAAATCTTGAGAGATATATATATATCAGATATCATGTGGTCATCACGAGTGGTGGACTGCTAATCATAGATGTTGTTGGACCATTAAAATGACCTGTGCTCAAAATGCAGCCAAAACCTGTAACCAAAGCCTTCAGTATACTGCTCAGTTGCTACTGGTGTATTTTATATTTCTAATGGGAACTGTTAATATTTTCTATATATAGCCAAATACCCTAACCATACCCTATTATTGACCAGAAGCTGTTGTCACTGATTACATCTTCTTCGTTATGAGTTCAATTTAAAATAAATATATTAAAAGGGTAGTTTTAGTTATTTTTATTGTCTATAGACTTTGTAGCACAGCTCTAATTCATGAATTAATGCATTCTCTGCAGCTTGCTTTATACTCGCATGTGCATCATGTTCTGAGACAGAATATTTGGCTTCTAGGCTTCTTTGGGCCCTGTGATCAGTATTCAGCAACCACAACAAAAAACTCACCTTGCTTTGTAATACAATCAGGACATTTTGAATTCACCGACCAGTTATTTTGCATATAGTCACCATGAATAGGATATTGGCAAGAATTGGTAGCATTCCTTACAGTGTCTTACTTATATGTCAACTAAGCAACGGCTCATTGGTCAAGTACTCACCTTTTTATAAGCAGTATTTATAAAATGCATATCCGTGCTTCATGACAGTGTAGGTGAAGTGGTGTCATGGATTTGTGCTGTGCATGTGCTCACCTCTGGCAGGATTTGGTCATTTTATAGCTGAGCTTATTCAGGAGACAAGAGTTCAGTACTGTTCAGTAACAAGAGTTGAGAGTTTTGGGAGAGACGCTACAAAGGACAAGTGTTTCTGTCACAGGGAAGACATCTGTTTTTTTTGTCGAAGTGTGGAATTTTTCCTGGTGTTGACTGGCTTGGCTAGGGAATAGCACCGTGTGGTGCTGCCGTTCCTAACCATGTAGCCATAACATATTAATGAAGCATTGGCGAGACGCACCATTCATAATTGATCAGGCCTGATGGTTGGGATTTGTGTTTTTGTTTTCACAGCAGAGGTGTCAGTCAAAAAGTCATGGGACAAGGTAGAAGTCTCTCCAACAACAAACGATGGATAATGGGAAACTGTTTTGGAACCAGGATAAGATCTAGTGAAACTATTTCTTTGTAAATATCCTTAAAATATATTTTTTATATCTCTAAAATATGCATCACTTTCTTTTTTCATTATATAATTGTTTTGCACTTCTGCACAAGATTTTCTAATATATCCTATCTTACAACTGAAAGATTCTTGAAGACCCCAGAAAGCCATCTTTGTCACCTATGGTTTCTGGATGTTAGTTAGCAGGCAATGATTACGTTTGCGTACAATGTTCATTCTGTAGTCTAGAAGTTGTCTTTGATGGCAGTAATGTGGTGTAAATGGTAGAAGCTACCCAGGTGGATTTTGTTGTTTAGTTTGACATGCGTCTTATGGCAGAGTAGAACCATTCAGCAGTGTAATACATTAAGGTCTGGGGTTTTGTCCAAAAGAAAATATTTGCATGTAATTAATTAATCAGAAAGTTGTCTGTACCATCTACCATTTTTTATCCCCTCTGCTTCTTAGTTGCAACTTAGACTTCAGACTGTACGTAGTGAGCAAGGATATCAGCCTTCCTATTTGAGAACTGTTCTTGGTGAACATGTAAGACCGTATAAAATCCGTTTTAGTGTTTAAAAAAAAAATAAAGCACAGATTTTACCATTTCATTTCTCTTATGAATTCTGGTCTTTTACAATGCAATCAATTTTCATCATCAAAAATGAATTATTATCAGATGAATTGGTTAAAAAAATGTATTACGCTGCTATAATTACACAGAATCTCTGCATTGTAACCAGCATGTGGCTCTAAGCCCACTTTAGCAGACCTCCAACCCTAATTATAACATAAACAGTTTAACAGCTCCAAAGTGTAACAGTTTTACATCCATGTTAATTCAGATTTGAAATGGGGGGGTGTAAGTGATCACCATATCATGTCAGTCCAATGGCTTTTAAGTGATGCACATCTATCCTATTGGTTGATGCACTATCGCATCTATCCTATTGGTTGGATCTTCATTTCGCTGGGGCCCTTGCTGATATTGGCTCATTTGCAACTTAGCTGAAAGCATTTAAAATAGAGCCCTCTATGAGTCCATCTACCTAAAGCACATGTATGCACTCACTGTGCTTAATCTTCACAAGACAGTCTGCTTTTAAAGGTTGTTCTGTTACTCCTTGGGACTTTCATGAAAGTGTGTATACTTTGAGCATGCTTAGTGGTGTGTGGACCGCCCAGTCTTCCTTTTTAATTGCCTTGTAGGCCTCAGTTGACATGAGGGGACAAAGCCCCATTATGCATCGGGCTGAGCTGCAACTGGGCGGCCTGTCTGCTCATATCTTAGCTGATAAACTCTGCCATGATTATGTTTTGTTTTCGTGGCATTTCACTTTTGGTGACGAATATCATCGACTTATCTCTGCACGTGAATGTTGAGGAATGAGAAGAATGAACTGATGAGTCATCGAGATGAGATGGGACCGCTGGGTGGAAATTCACTGATTAAGCATTTCTTTTAAGAAACACTGTAAACTTCCCTCAAAAACATATTGTTCAGCAAATGCACTCAGCCTGTTATCAGGCATGACAAACACAACAGGATGCGTAGGGGTCTGCGTGTGAAATGAACAAAGGATTTTTTTTTAAAGTGTAGTTTGTTCAACGCACTGTTGCTATATGCTTCTAACAATGGAACAGCTAGCAAAATGCTAGCCTTTTCATACTTATGTTATAATTTAAATTATCCTGTAACTTAGCATAGATTGTGTTTAGCACCACCACTCTCTCATTCTAAAATCTCAAAGGTTCTCAGACTCTGTGCCGTATTGCAACAGTAAAACTGTGATATGGAATACACAGTTGTAGTGTTCTCTCAGGCCTGGTATTCGCCTTTGTATCATTTTGGGTATGCTGTATTTTGAGAAGACAAAGAATCTTAGTTGAAACATCTTTACTCCTCCTGTAGTTTGGAGAATGACAGGACTGCACCCTCTCACCACTTGAAACATGTGTGCTTCATCTTGTGTTTGTCAATGTTGCCCCAGTGATCCTCCTGTTGCAATGGGGGAGAGTCAAAGAAAGATTTTGATCCTGGTAGCATTTTTTGGCAGGTGATTCAGGCACGGGGTGTATAAGGCTCTTAACTAAGTCTGGGTTGTGCGGCGAGAGGTGCAGTCAGTGTGTGTGTGTGTGTGTGTGTGTGTGTGTGTGTGTGGGGCTGGTTAGGGGAGGAGAGCTGCAGAGCTGGGCTGCGGGTGGGGGCTGGGGCTGAGGTTAGGGGGTAGGTGGGTGAGAGAATAAGCGCGAGGCGGTGGAGCAGCAGAGTGCAGCGCCTCTCACTGCTGTCACGTTCTCCCGCTCTGAAGCCATGTGGAATGATATAACATTGACGTCACTGAGCGGTGACGTACGAGAGTGTGACTGTGGAGAGAAAAAATGAGCCTAGTTTTACTTATTGCCTTGTAGAATTTAGTGAGCCTCATACCACACTGGGGGGTCGGAAGGCAAAGAAAATCTCCTGAAATGAAAAGACGCTCACATTGCTTTAGTCTGGAATCAGTTATTTTGCACAAAGAAATTGCTTTTTGCAAACATTTTAGAACTAATCAAAAATACCAATAAAAGAGTGACTTTTTACTTCTATTTTATATGAGACATACTATGATTGCCCTAGAAGTAGTTTGTTAAAGTAATTAGAATTACATCAAACAACAAATACTGTACTGTTAAATACTGTTTGTTGTTAAGATGTGCAAGTGTATTTAACCAGGGATTCCTTATACCAGTTTTTGAAGAGATGAATGTGTGTGTGTGTTTGTATGTGTGTGAATCTATTATAAGACATTTATATATAAGAGACACAATATTGGAAAACTTGTATTTCAAGTCATAATTTAGAAAATACTTTTTCTACATTCAAAGAATGACATTTATTAACAGAAATACAAATTCTCTGGTGTAGTTATTGTAGTGATTGTGACCATTGTATATCTTAAAAATAAATTCACATTTTGAATGTGTGCATTTGCCAGGAAATGTGGAATTGAGATCATTTTTAAACTCTGATTGCCCTCTTGACAACACACTCTTCTGAACATGTGAAGACTATTGAAATTAAATGAGGTCTTAGAGTTTTTTTTGTTTAGGGTTTAGTTTTTTTTTTGAGGGGGTTGGGTTTAGTGGATATAGTATGAGTCAGTACTTCATGTATGCAAATCCCCCGTTTCACTAAGCATTGCTGTCATGTTTTGCACATCTTACATTTGGTACCTTGTTTGAAATGTCATACATTCCTTGTGGGTTTCACATTCAATGGGCATTCATTTTAGGAAAATATTATCTTTCAATAATTTATGTAATAATGTATAATTACAGCTAGCTTTTAAATTGTGTGCATTCCCAAAACTCATTATATGAATTTCTCTTAATTCAGCAATGGATGTGGATACAGGCTATGAATTATGATGTAGCCCATAATTTTCTGTATAATTTCTGCCATCAGAATTTTTTAATGGAAGAAATATTCCACACTGGCTTTTATCAACACACTATTATAAGCTTTAGTTTTCTTAGGCCTCAGGGTTTATTGTTTGTTACTACGTAATGAGTGAAACTGTTTAAACATCATCACTCTCTATACATTTGCAAACGAAGTACCTTTTGCAGCAATTCATAAATAAGACTAGTTCATAGGAGCCTTTTGCATTTCCTTTTTAGGTAATTTGAGTGTGTTTACAGGTCTGTGTGCCTCTCTTTCATGGTCTTGTTTAGCTGCTTTAGGGAAGGGAAAGGGTTAAGCCTGCTATGCAGCGTGTCGGCCTGCCTGTCTGTGTGAGTGTTTGTGTGTGTGTGTGTGTGTGTGTGTGTGTGTGCGTGTGTGCGCGCGCTGAAACAGGATGCAGTGGCTGTATTGTGAGCCTGCCGCTGTGAGTGCAAACAGATGAGAAAATGCAGGAGAACGGGTACTCCAAAACTCTGTCGCCTTGGAAACCGCTTGCGTCATGATCGCCGGCAATTAGCTTACTCTGTCTAGGGCTCAGGGTAGCTCTGCCTCGGGTAAACCTAATGGCTGTTGTTGCTGACAGCAAAGAGAGATACTGTACTGCGTCGGACAGAGCTGCCTCTTACAATTCATGTTCACTTTTCTGTCTGTCTGGAGTCAGTACATTGAGTATTTCATAATGCCATCCAATACACAAAATTATTTTTCAGTATAAATACTATTTGTTGTGTCCTGCATGTTTGTGTTTGTTCTTGGCAAAGAAAAATAATTTGCTACATTGCCCAAAAATAGAGTCCTTATTTTCTTTACATAGCATGCATTGGTAATATGTCCTAGTTTTTTATATAGGACATATCAGCTGGAATGCGATAGTGAACTGCCCTCAGCATAGTCTTCTGGCCATATCCCTTCTCTTTCCCTATTCAACTCTGCCTGCTTTCATATGTGAGGTGTGTGCTATGCATGTGAGAATTACCGTACACTTGTATAAGTTATGAGTTTCAGTGCTCTGCTGCAACCATGTGCTAGCTGAGAAATTCCTTATTGCACTAGGCCTGAGAGAACATGAGGGACAGAGGGAGATAAAAAAAAAAGAGAGAGTTTAATCTTCAATAAAGGAGAAAGCAGTTTTGCCTCTGAACAGCTGCACATCCGCAGCCCCCTGTCTCATATTAGTGTCACAGTCGCCACTCCTTTCTCATTCGTGTAAGTGGATCTGGGATTTTCTGCATGGTTTATCCCGAAAGCTTTATTGCACCATAAGGCACCCTCCAGTTCAAACATTTAAGGTGGCCTAGTAGCTTTTAAGTCCATGAGGGGGGTCATTGAACCTTGTATGTGTCCACTACCACGCACACACACACACATGCACACACAAGAGGGAAAAAAGTTGTTTGTTCAGCACAGGGACTGGTTGGTTGGTTTGTGGGGAGGGTGAGAGAGGGGGCTGGGGGGTACTTGGTGGAGTGAGTGGGAACGAGAGCTGCGTGCGACTTAGGTGGGAGGTCAGGGGTGAGTTACCGCACCAGGGGATGGCTAGGATGGCCGTCTACTTTCTTTATTTACACTGGCACGTGCACGTTGCATGCACTCGTAGCCTTAGATGCTCATTTGTTAATTCAGCTAAGATTGGATAATCGTTTATGCTAAAATAACTGCTGGGAGTGTGTATTCCGTTTCAAAAGCAGTTTCTTTTTGTCAAGCTCTTGTAAGTGTAATCAAAGTGAGAGAGGGAAAGAGAATTTTTATTTGTCAAATTGTAGTGTTTTGTTTTTTCATAGGCACCCAGCAGTTCCTTTTGAAAATATGTTCAGAATTTACAGAGAAAATGTTGAGACTCTTCGATATACTTTCTTTGTTTCTCTTTCTCCGTTTCTCTGTCTCTCTTTCTTTCTTTCTTTCTCTCTCTCTCTGTTTCTTTCTTTCTTTCTCTCTCTCTCTGTGTCTCTTTTTCTCTCTCTCTCTCTCTCTCTCTCTCTCTGAAAACAGTGTCAGCACTGCCGCTCTTACACCAAAAGACCGTTGCTAGGTGACTGCTGACGTCAGTGGTGGCTACAGAGGAAGGTTTGTGTGTTTAGCTGCTGAGGGCAAACCCAGCTGAAAAGGGCAAAACTATGAAGCGCTGTTAGTCACTGCTGTGAAAAGCTGGACTCCAGTGTCCAAGGATAGCTGCTTCTTGAGGTAACGGTGAACCATTTTTTTGAGAAAGCACACACCCTTGTTCGCTCTCTTGCTCACCACTGGAGAACGCAGACAAAAGCTTTTACATTTCTCAGAACTCCTCTCCCCATCAACCTTGCCAACTGCACCATGCACCACCAGCCCCCCGTCCCTTCCTCCCTCTTTCTCTGCCCCCTGCTCCTTCATGAAACCTGGGTCCTGATGACATAAGTGAGATTTAGCCCGATGTGGAGGTGGAATCAATCTCTGGCGTCTGAGGAAGGTTCCTGTGTCGGCCAAAGTGATATCCCGTCTGACTGAGGTTGCATTAGACTGTCTGTCGACTAGTTTAATCCACTGGAACCTGCCTTTCTTGCTCTCTTTCACCCCTCCCTACCTCCCTCTCTTTCTCACGCTCTGTGCTTGTCCTTTTCTCTTACCTATTTTTTTTACATGCTTTATACATTTACAGATGCTATTTGAAGTGAAAATATCTTGTTATGCTATCCTTACGTAACAAATGTATTATGTTATTTTCAAAGGTTTGTGTATTCGTTTCTTTTGACTGTGAAAAAACGTGTCTGAATGATACAAATTCAAATTATTTACCTGCAAATAGTTTTTTCTTCTGTGCCCTTAATCCCTAGCTAACTCTAATTCCTGTAGCAGAGTGTGGTTGTGAGTTTGATCGATTGTTTGTTGATTTGATTATCAAGATATTTATGTGTTATTTTCCCCTTTTCTGTCTGTCTGACTCGCTGTACTTGTAGTGCAGGACATACCAGAGAGAGGGGGGACAGCATTCACTCCAGGCTTAAGAGGCACAGCTTGTTTGATTTATTTGGTAGTTAGTTATGGTTTAGTCTTGGGTCCTTCTGTCTGTTTACTGCACTGTTCCCCCCAGTCTCTGTCTGCAGATCAGACGCATGCTATCACAGAAAAAGAGACAGAAGCATCAGGCCTTTTGCAAATAAAAGGGGATTCAAAAAAAGACACAGCAGCAAAACCAACTATTTGGCTCAGCAGAGTTTGCTTCCACCATGTGCACATGTGTGTGTGTGTGTGGTGTGTGTTTGTGGCTCTTCTTGCGTAGCAAATGTGCGTGTGTGTGTTTTTTTTTTTTTTTTTAGTTTCTGTTCTTGGTGTTTTTTTTTGCGTAGCCAGTGTGTGTGCAGGAAAGTTAAGAATGACATGTTGTGTCATTTAAAGATAACAAGTGGCCCTCTTCAGCCTCCCAGCGCCTTAATGAGGGCAGAGATAGGCAGCCACTGGAGTCACATGCTACGCCCTTCACCCCCCCTACCCCACCCTCACTCAAAGAGCCGTCCCCACGCTCCCCCCAGCGCTGCTCACCCACCCACCCACCCACTCACTCACTCAGTCACTGCTCACTGTGTTCTAGATGGAAATCAGAACGCGTGGCCCACCCAGACTGTCACGTATAGAGATGCACACCAACCCACCATCCCCCCCCCCCCCCCCCCCCCCCCCCCGCCTGGCCTTGACCAGGGACTGCTCCGCGCCGTTTCCTGGGCCAGTCACTCGCAGCCCCTGTCCGCTTTACTGAAGTGCGCAGGTCCTGTGATTACTGGTGGTGTGCGATTGTTCATGACATTCGCAGCGGAGGTGAAGGGCACCTGGGAGAATGTGTTAAAAAACATTTGGAGTGAATGAGGGTTGGTGTTTGTTTTTGGTCTGAAAACACCATAGAAACTCCCCTCTTAACCAAGTACTAGGTTGGCTGCTGAAGAAAGGCTGGACGTGTTTTGTTTTCCTTTGTTTGTAGTAGCACATGGAGAATGATGACAGCTGTGTGCGTGTGCGTGTGTGAGAGTGTGTGTGTGCGGGGGGGGGGGGCCTTGGCCTTTGCTAGCTGTATCACACTGACACATAGGGTCTTTGTCATGGAGTCATGGTGGCTGTTTTTGGTCCCTCATGTGATCGAAACCATACAGTCCTCCTCAGACATGGCAAAACACCTCCAGCCCCGATGCGGGCAGAATGGACAGTTTGAAGCCTCATCAGTGTTGTCACCCAGGAGCACTTTCTCTGTCAGCCCACCAGGCATGTCACACTAAGGCCACATGGCTGACCTACCCGCATGCTGTCATGTGCTCTTCTTTTGACCCTCTCGACACACAGGCCTATCAGAAATACTACCTGTTTTCGTACACCACCATCTCTCTCTCTCTCTAGTAACCCGCAGGCTTTTTCCACAATCATACCCATGTCTGTATTTTAAGTTTAGTCTCTGTCAGAGCCTGCGATACGACTGGTGCCACTTAAAATGTTTTGATTTATTACTCGCCGACGCTCGTCTTGATGACATGCACTGCCTCTGTGCTTTCTGCTTGTCACTCATCAGACGCCAGGATGCCGTGTTCTCGTCGTTTTACTCGAATTAAACGTGATTTTCAAAACTGCTCAGTGATAACAGTTTCAAAGAACCCTTGGGACCAAGTGCAGAGCATTCCTTTGCATTCTTTAAATGCCTCCCCCTTAGGAGAAGATGTTGGGCTGGTGCAGATTGACACCATATGTTGAACACCCCCCCCCCCCATATACAGAGGATAATTTGTACCCCTCTAAATGGTTGATGGAGGGAAAATACAAAAGATGATGGGCATAGTTTGTAGTCAGCAAATGGATTGAACACATGTAGTCACTCACTAAAGCATATAAAAGAAGCATGAATCTGGCCTGGTGTTTTTTGACTGGATTCATAGATGTTTTGATTTAGTTTAGCACTTGCTCCCTATTCCATGTCTTCCTGAGTTGGAACAGTAAATGCTTTTGTTACCATGAACAGGATCAAGAACAATAGAGAACCAATGTTTGTGTCGGAGAGCTGCTGTAGCCAGTGAGCAGGCCGAAGCTAATGGCCTTGTCTCCATGCTCGAGCGATTGATTTGATTTAGTCTCCGAGGAGATGTTCAGGCAGGGCTGTGGATGCTGCTGCTTTTAACTGCACTCGAACCCGGCCTTGCCAGAGTGCTGGATTTCTCCACCATCAGTAATGGAATCTCTTGTTGCCATCACATTCCTGAGATGTGACTTTGGCATCTCCACCCAAGGTATTTTCCCCTTAATCACTGCTCGACACACACACACACACACACACACACACACACACACACACACACACACCCGTGTGTTAAGTTTCTTTCTTTTTTTCTTTCTTTTCTTTCCTCTCTTTCTGAAACGTTCCTAATCTCTGCGAACAATGAAATGTCGGTGCTTTCTAGTCAAAGGAAAACGCACCCGTTTCTACTATGAGGCATTGCAAAACACATATCATTGTTTGCTTTTGTCTCTGCTGAATTTAAAGGTTTACCCATGGATGGACATCCCGTCAGATTGACGCTTTCTGAAAGAATTAATCTTGCTTTCCCTCTTTTTGTATTGACTAATGAAGTGTATTATCTTTTATTTTGCTGACCAAAATGTCAGTGAGCAGGACTTTGCCCACCCATTGTTGCCTGTGCCAACTGGCTCAGATTCACTGTGGTCGCTCTAAATGGTCAGAGGGATCGAGCGGTGCGTGTAGAGAAGGAAATGTCAGCTTAAATGGCTGACGTGACTGGGACCTAAATGTCACTCTTAATTGTATTTTCCTGATTGCAGTTTTTGCTATCGCAATCTTCGGTAGGGATTTCCCTCTGTGGCTCAGGACCAGTGAGTGCTGTGGGACTGTGTGTGTGTGTGGTTATGCTGAAAAAGGCATTTTTGTATACTGTGTGTTTGTGGGTTACTTTGTTTCCCTCCCGTTTTTCTGCCGAGAAGTCTGAGTAATTCAGCCATACTCCGTAAATAGCCTTATGCTTTTTTTCTTTCACTGAATTGCATAGGCCCTGTGTTTAATTAATATTTCCATGACTCTTTTATCAGTCGCCTGTGCATGCTGGATGTATGCTATACAGTTTGAATGTGCAAATGCATTCCAATAAAATATATTCCAGTAAACATGTTGCAAAGTGGGTTTGGAGTGTGACCATTTCTTCAGCCTCAAGCTGAATGTGGAGCGGCAGCAAAAGATTGTGGCCATGTCAGAGTGCGAATGAGTGCAAAACACATGCCTCTCTCTCAGATCCGCTAAATAGGCTAATACACGCAGTTGTGTCGAGTTGCATATCACTAATGCCAGCTTTGTTTAATTAGACTTGCTTCTTCATACTTTGCCCTTTAAGAGGCCCGTGCAAGTGTGTCATATTGATAGTCTTGTTTTGAAAGACGATGTACGCTGGCTCAAGATGTACATAAATGTCCCTTTGTAGGGAGTATGTACAATATAATTGCTGAATCTGTGTTGGTCTCAAATGTACTTGGACGAGATGGGACATCAGATTGGCAGATTGAGTTAAAATGGCAGATTGCGAGTGAAATCTGATAATATCAGGTTGCATGGCAATTTAATAATCTGCTCCCATGAGACTGTAAATGGGAGAGGTTCCCCATTACATGTGAGTAGGTATCAGGCCCTCTTGTAGCTGTGATTCTCACCCTGGATTCCCAGGCTTCTGTGTGTGGGTGCTGGCTGTTGCCCTCTGCTCCCCTTTGTGATGGAGATGTGATTTGGACAGGTTTTGACTGTTCTCTGGCAACCCCGGACACTTCTCTCCGCGCCTCTCAGCCACTTGCAGACCCACCAGGGCCTCTGTTCTGCAGTAAGGCTTTATTTTCTCTATGCTTCCATAGTTGTTTAGAGAGATCTCCATTGTGTGCACATTCATGTTTTTCTAGGTGTAAGCCACTGCAGCAGTCTGGCCTGGGAACTTGACAATTTGCATGTTGCTTTTAGGTTATCACTGTTACCATCAGCCAGGGGGTCTTAGATTGCCATAGCCTTCAGTGGGCTACTGAGGATAAGACTGTCGCTGGCTCCTCTGTCGTCTTGAGAAGTAGGCTGCAACAAACGTGTGTGTTTTGAGAGTCGGGGATGAGTGAAGCTGAGCTCAGAGTGGCGTTGTATGATGTGCGTCGGCTCCCGTCCTGTGCCAGGTCCTGCTCAGACGCTGGAACTCCAGGGCTCTCCGTGGCAGTGACGCACGAATGTTCTCGGGCCACGTTGTGTCCGACAACCTTGCATTTTATGATCCTTAAGAACTCTCTCAGTTCCAAGAGTTGCAAGAGTATTGAGCTGTGGTCCCCCACTCCTGTGCTGTGGTCACCTCACATGACCATCATGGCCGCCATTAATGGTCCACGAACATGTGGAAGAATGAGCCCTCTCATTCGAGCACCGGCCCTAGAGCTTCTATGGTGTTCACTACTCGACATTGGGTGGTTGTGTCACGACATGAGGATTTTTTTTATGACACAAGCTTCTGCTTGTTAGAAGGGTAATTGATCGAAAAACCTTATGGAGAGACCTTAATTGGAGCTTGTTTCGGCTCCAGGTTGCGTTTAAAAGCCAACGAAGTGCAATTCATGCAGGGGCTTGCAAAGTGCAACGCGCAGTGCCGTTTGCAGCAAGTGACAGCTTCGCTAACTGTGTAAGGGAACGTGCCTGGGGCCAGAGTCGGGCACTTGTTTGTAAATGATTTACTTGTCAACAGGCGATTTCTCAGGGGGTGCCGGCGTGATAGATGGCAGCCCCCGCTTGCACGGCAGCACCGTTCACATGCTTGTTATTGGTCGGTGTTCCAGGGCTCCGGCGCGCGGGGCGGCTCTGTTTATGCGAACAGTACGCACTGATTCCACGATAAAGCCAGATGTTCCCTTACAAGGCCTCCAGCCCTCGCGATCTGGCTGCCATGTCCATATCAGGTAGCCTTCCTGTTGTGTGCCGCCACCCTCCCTTCCTACCCCTCCTGCCCCCAACTCTTCCTCGGCAGGGCTGTCGGAGAGGAGGCCTCCGCAGCAGCAGCCGTCTCTGCTGTTTGACCTGTCTTCATGAAATCTCCACTCATTTATCTTCATCTCATCCAGCCAAAGCCTATGGGGATGGAAGCGAGGCTATTTTTCATTTACAAACTGCAATAGAGACTTATGTTAAAACGCTTTTGTGATCTAGCAGTGTGTTTTGTGCAAGCATATGGTCATGTGTTCAAATACCAAAAATAACATCTGAGATTGTATGTGGCATTTTAGCAGCGTAACAGAAGTTGGAAAGGAACACATCTTCGAACCTCAGAACATCTTTCACACAGTAATTGCAGCATAAACGTCAGTCTGTGGGGAAAGACAATTTATTGTGCTTCCCTTGGAAAGACACCAGCACAGAATATATAACTACTTCCTGATAGGGGGCAAGAGGGCAGTCTTATGGGCTAGATGTTTGGACCTACAGAAGACAGTGATCACCTTAGCTTGTCCTGGTAATACGTTTTGCAATACAGAGATCATGTCAAAACTTTAATTAAGCCTCTTAATGACATTTTCAAAAACTTCAAAAATTTAAAAAGGAATTTGAAATGTGAAAAGACTAGCCTAGCTTGCGTCATGAAGAGAAGTTATTTGTCAGCGGCACCATTGACACTTTTACTCCACTTGAATTGTCTTCCTATCTGTCTAATACGTACATCAATATTCTGTCTCCACTATGCGCTCCCTGGTCAGGGACCTCACGGTATGATTAGTTATGTAAGTACTGTAAAGTTGTCAGGATCCATTCACAGCAAGCAGACAGGCAGATGAAGGCAAGGCCTGGGGAGCTTACTGACAAGGACGAGTGAAGGTATTTTGTGTTGTTGTAGCACCTGGCCGATCCTCTGCGCAGATCATGGAGGCCTATTTGTTCCCAGATTCAGCTGAGCTGTGCTGAGGTCCAGGTCAACAAGGGATATAGAGGACAAGGGGGAAAAAAACGAACCTGCACTAAATGCACCAGGCTTGGAACTATTTATGGGAGCATGGTTTACTAAGTAGATTGCAATAAACTCTAGATCAAACTCCTCTTCGCAAAATCCCTCCCCTTTCCCATTTAAAAGCATGACTTATCTCCCTCTGACTCTGTTTGTTACTGATTAATATTGACTTTGATGGAAAGACCCTTGATGACTGTTCGTGTGAAAATTCGTCAGCTTGAGGAAATGTAGAGCTTGACATTTCAGTCTTTTAGTTATACAGCTAGCAACTATGCAGCATAACCACGGTCAATGGATTAAGCATGCAAAATAATGATCAATTCAGTTCACTTAAACCGTTTCCATGTGGTCAAAACAAAGGGGGCCTTTTTTCCATGTATGTGGTAGCTAGCCGTGGCTGCTCGAAAATCCCTTTCTTTGGCATTGTTTCAAGACATTGGTTAGCTCTGGCTATAGTCTTCAGCACTAGGCAGGAGAACCCATTTGCTGTGCACTAAGTAATGAAATAAGTTAATGCATTGACTGAAGGATTTTATGTGACACTAACAAAACACTATTGTTGTAGTGTTACACAAATGTAACAGCAAATTATTTATTTTAAAAGTCAGGTTGTTTTGACAATCATGTAGCTTTCTTATGCACACGTGTTTTCTCAAACACACTAATTTATGTTGAAGTGGTTACCACTCAGAAATAAGCATGAAGGTACAGCCATTTTTTCAAGTACTGCGTTGTTGTTGTATCCTGCTGCTCAGGATCTATGGTAGGGCAGTTGTTATATCGGTTATGTTATTGGGCATGAGTACTTGCATGTGACTGTGAGAGGATTGGCCGCTGTGGGAAATCCCCAACCAATAGCACAAGGAATTTAAAATCTTTTCCTGTGTATAACTTAAAAAAAGGGGGCCAAAGGATTTTTAGGATTTTAAGTGTTTTAATGTGCCCATGTGTTCTTAAAAGTCATAATAATTACAGTTAGCTTTAGAGTGTGGGGCCATGCTTGTAACCAAACTAAGTAGCGTTGTGAGTTGAATCGGCACTCAGTTCTACACTTACAGGCACAAGTTAGCTTTGACATGAATTCCAGCATTTAAGCCGTTTTTCACAAGACAAGATACCCTGGCCTAATGCATACTAAATGGGATGGACCTTATCAGAACATCACATTCTAAATTAGTTGATGGAAAGAATTAAATGTTGTTTTGAAGCCTCCTTTTGTGGCTTTTAGAAGTTCTTCTGTTATGTCGAGACTGTTTGTAAAAGTGAGTCATTATGTCACACTGACGTGTTAGAGTGTCTGGTAGATTTTCTGCTCAACACAGACGACCTGGAAAAGGAAAAAGCCTATTAATTATTATCCACAAATACTCAAATATATATATAAAAAATAATAATTAAAAATCCAACAGTCAAGGTTATATTTTTAACCCAAATTTTGGAATGTTTCAGCAGTATTTGCACCTTCGCAGGCTCTAGTACTACACTTTGTTTTCTGTCTGCAACACAGGCTGTTTGTGAGCACGGTGCGGCGAAACACTGCAGAGTGGAAATGGCCCGTTTGAGTCTGAAACATGCCATTGTGGGAAGAAGTTCATCATTGACGCAATAGTGTTGACCTTCCTCTGCTTGTGGCATTTTTGTTGTTCCTGCAAACACGTGTTTGTCATTATGCGGTCGGGCACGCAGCCAGCTCAAGAAACTTCAAGAATGAGAGGGAGACTGACAGGGCGAGCTGGAGATTTTTTTGCTCCAAGTAAGCTCCACATTCCTGTCTCAAGGCAGATTTCCTTCGTGGTAATTTGACATTGTTCATTTCACGCAAGAACCACAGATTACTGTTTTTGTTTTTGTCTCGTTTTCTTTTCTTCTTCTTCTTCTCTCCCCTCAAGGTCAGCAGTCATTGGCCTATGTGCTCAGAGGCACGAACCGAAATCCATGCACTTGAGGAACTTAAACAATGAACTGACACTTTATTTCGACACTTCCCCCTCATGCAAATCCCACCCTCATTCATGTGTGATTGTGAGCATTGTAATATTAGTTTTAAGAACAGTGGTTGACAAACATGTCAGCAAGTAATGCTAGGTTGTCACTGCAGCAATGCAAACATTTGAGCCCTGCAGTTTACCCTGAGTCTGCCCTTTCTCATGGGTGTTGTTTTGGTTTGAAAAGTGCTGGAGATATGTCCCATAGATAGGACTTTACATGACCCTACTTGCCTCTGCTATTGCAATGAGTGTAATCTGAATACAAATGCACCACATTTCATAGGTTACTGGAATTGTGTAGGGCTTTAAAATTAAAACATTTAAATATGTTCAAGTGGTATGTATCTCTGTCAGATCATAGGCAGCAGATGCAGAACAGGCGTTGTAGTGTAATTATTAGCACCCTCACCTGTGGTGTCGGGGTGTGGGTTGGAGTCCAGTGCGGGACAATGTACATTTATATAGAATTGCATAGCGAGAAGCACATTAAAAACCTTTGCATACTTCGCCAATTGTATGTCCATGGATGATGCCTAAACATCAAGTCTTGTGCACTTCACAGCAGATACTCTAATTTCATGATGTTACTCAAACATCTATGAGCCTACCAATAAAATACCTTAAGTGCGGTATATGTTCAACAACCTTCGTTGTTACTACCTTGCTATGCACACTTTGCCAGTGTTTATCTTAAACTTTATGAGATCCAACAAAAGTCCACTGTTATTTCAGTTAATGTATGCTACACATAATTAACTAGTAGAATGTTAGCCTGACCAGGGTTGCTAGTGTCATTACACCAATTCGGACTTTAACTTTTATCTTTCTTTTATCTTTCAAATGTTAGTTTGACAGATGGGAGCGGGGCCTGTTTGGACTGCGGGCCACCCCCCCACCCCCCCCACCTCGCAGGGGCTAAGGGGGTATAGCTTGTGTGTGTTGTGTCGTTAAATATGGAAAATAGAAAATCTGCTGATGCCTTTGTGTTCAAAGTAGAGAGGGTCATGCTTAATGTAAATTAAAACCAGTAAATTAATGTAATCTGATGATTTCTCATCTTATGGTCTTGCTCACACCATTTGTGTAACTTGTTCGTAATCAGGGAGTGCTGTAGGACACTTAGGCCTGCCACACTGACCTGGGTCATTTTGATTTCTCTGTTTACGAAAACGCTATCTGAGTTGCATCAATTTGAAAAAGCCGGGGTTTGCATTATAATGTGGACAGGGAAAATGGTGTCAGCAAAGAGGAACCCAGGAAAACCAGCCTATACAGTAGGCCTACCTGCATGAGGGAAATTACAAACATCTTATTGACACAGTGTAGAGTACCACCAGTTCTGCAGATTTGGTATAATGGAGTGTGAGATTAGAAGCAGGTACAGATGGTGAGAGTTAAAGAGCAGGGGTAAAAAGTGCCACCGTCCTTTCTCTGCACGTTCCACTGCCATGATAAACCAGTGCGTGCAGCTGTAGCCCATGAGGCCGACGGCTTTGAGAAGTCAAATAATGGCGGGTAAGGAAAATAAAGCAGCACCGGGGGAAGGGTTCAGAGCGGGGGCTTCACAACACTTTCAGCTCAGATTTACTGCTTGACTGGGCAGCCCTCCGCTCGCCAGCAGCTGCACACTCGCTCGCGTGCATCTCCTGTCGGAGCTGCAGCAGCCTGGCTAGCCTCAGCTGGCCTGTCCTAGCCTGGCCTCCTGCGGTCCCAAACCCAACTCCAGGGGCCGTGTGTGTGTGTGTGTCATTGGGGTTGGCCCTGGCAGAGGCCCTCGAAATGTGCCGGCGGCGCTGTACTTGGCTCTGTGTGCGGGGTCGCGACCCCGGGGTCTGGGAGAAGCCCATGCAGTTTTGGGAGTCTCTGCGGTGTGTGTTAACGAGCGGCCAGCGGAGCGCCAGTTTTCCAGACCTGCGTCATGCTGCATCTGTTTGAGTTGGAGGCAGGTGGCCTCAGGGAGGCTCGCTGTAAATCGCACAACCACCCCGCAGCTGCCTGCTAACCAGCCAGAGCTTTAAGCTGTCTCCTTCATACACACACACACACACACACACAGAGAGGCAGAGGCAGGCAGTCAGTTACCTTCATGTGTGCGCATGTACACACAAGACGCGCTCTGGTCGTGCATGCATTGACACGCTCACTCTCTCACGTATATACCCAACCATAAACTTGCAATCATAAATTCCTTCTCCCCCTCGCGTGAGTAAGCCTGCTTGGAAATGTCACACATATTTAGCCAGACATTGTGTAGCTGGGAGCCACGGTGCAGATGTAAAAGTATTAATTTAATTGCAGAGGGAAGCGGCTCCCCTTCTCTCGCTCGCCTTCTTCTCCCGATGGCTGCACTCTCTCTCCGGTGTGTGCCAAGCGCTGTGGGGAGAGAGGTGTTGAGGGAGCCAGCTGCTCTTGGAGAGACCGAGGGCAGCCGCGGCCTAGCCCGTCGATCTTCCCAGCACAGTCACACCTGGCACAAGTGACTCCCAGTCCTCAGGGTTAGCATTAGCACTTGGCCACTAATGTTTTCCGGCATTTAGGGACTTCCCTTAAATTTATACTGATTCAACACCCCTGCCAAACAATCCCCACCCGCCAACCCCTTCACTTTCCCCTCTGCTCCTCACATGGCCCTACCTCAGTTGTCCCAGTGAGGAAGCACAGCTGGCCGCCATATCAACACACTGAGCTATGATGCAGAGCAGCAGTCCCTCCTCTCAGTATGGTGAATCATACATACTGTCACTGACCGTTCAGTAACCCCTAACTGATATCCAAACACCAACCGCGATGGCTAAACCAGATGCTGAATGATCCTAACTGAGGCGACAGCAGCATTGTGTGTGTGTGTGTG
The DNA here is from genome assembly GCF_900700415.2 of Clupea harengus. Lineage (NCBI taxonomy): Eukaryota > Metazoa > Chordata > Actinopteri > Clupeiformes > Clupeidae > Clupea > Clupea harengus. Next base: position 384 of record NW_024879955.1, on the reverse strand, counting down.
TGTGTGTGTGTGTGTGTGTGTGACAAGATCTCTGTGTGTATGTGATGGACGCGTCGGACGTGAAGTGCAAAGCCGTGGCTCAACGTCAGAGCCGTGGCTCGCTGTGCGTCAGGGAACGCACACAAGCTGCTGAATTTCAGTAGGTTATCACTTCTTAACAAAGTCAGTGTATTTAGATTAGGGATTTTGTACAGTCCGTTAAATTTCAGTATCATAAAAAAAGGTGTCCTAATATCCAGGAAATATGTCACAGACTGGGATTATTAGTATTTTCAAGGTTCAGTCATCAGACAATTGCATTTAAGGGATTATCTCTCACTTCTTTACTTGTAAATCTTATAAAAATGGCTTTACCTTAGAGCAGTTACAGAATGCATATGCAGG
>NW_024879954.1:17500-49965 GCF_900700415.2 Clupea harengus | reverse complement strand
AACATACCTTGGTAAAAACGAAAAAACTTGCAAAATGTCGCTTTGAGTTTTTGGTTCCAAAGAGAAACAACACAGTTGTTGTCATACATGTCAACTTCTCATAACTGTGAAATGATGTCACCTATTACACTGCTTTCTTCTTCCCTTAAACAAGCTGCAGCCTGCAGAACATTATTTCTGAAATGTACCCGTTAGGAACGATCATCCTACATTGTGTGTAGATATGGTTAGAGATAAATTAATGTCATATTTATCCTTGTCTTCACACATACATTTTATAATTAAACACCTTTTTTAAGCAAGACCTTTTCAAGAGAGATCCAGTCGATAAAGTGAGTGATGCATAAAGTCTTCTATGGAGCTCTAGTGCCCTCTACTGGTGGAATGCCTGCACAGACTCAATGTGAGTATTCATAGCCACAGTTCTGACAAACTGGTATGAAGGCAAAACAGATCAGTAAGGTCTTTTTTATTATCAGTGAATCTATAAAAAAAAAAGAAAAGAAAATTTCCAGCACTCATTCATATTAAAAAAAAAAGTCTAGACACATGATGAATAGAAAACTACCCACTGCTACCCAGAACACAACTAAGTGGATGAAATGGAAGTCTAGTCAAACCGTCAAATTTACCAGATACTGTTAATAAAAAAAGGCAACTGAAATATCCACCAAAATGTGCCTTATTCCATATCAAATTCTTTTTCATATAAAGTAATGCAAATACTTTACTTGACAATAAATAACACAGGCACATGATTCCTACATCTATTGTGAAGGTCCCATAATACAACCAAAACAATGCATTATGTGAAAAAGACCGTATACAAATAAGCAATATCACTCACACCACACAAATTCAATTAAAAAAAGCATGGAAAAAAGTAAAATCTGGGCAGCAAGATCTCTACTTCTTTTGACCATTTTTTTTTTTCTTTTGGTTTCAACGCGCTTTCCATTTCCATAGTAACCGAAGACTTTCCCAAGTGAGCGTCTGGACAATACAGATATATATTTAGTTATATAAATATGTACGAACAAAATATACTAAAACTTGTAAAAACATTCTGCATTACAAAAACATTAATGCCAAAGGGAAGCTTATGTGTATAAACTTCAATAACTTAAAAACAATTAAAGATATTAAAAGAAAGACAAAGGAAAAAAAAAAAAAAAAAAACTTTCCAAACATGATCAAGCCATAATCTCAGCATTGTCTTTCAGCTTTGGGCTTGACATTCACAGCAACGGCAGGGAGTGCACCGTAGAACGAACCAGAATTCACCAGAAGTATAAATACTACAAATATTCTTGTACAGTACCAATTCCTTTTCTACACAATAAGTTAGTGTCCACTGATTTACAGTAATGTACAGAGTCTGTTAAATATGTTGATTTTTTTTTTTTTGCTATTCCCACCACAAGTGGAGATGAAGTGAATGATGAGTGGACAAAAAGAAAGTCATGATGGCCTTGGCAGTGACGATTGCAGCAGTCTCACAGCACGGTAATGGAGATGGAGAAACTGACACATTCAGTAAGCAGCAACTGGAAGAACAGTGAGGCCAGGGGGCACGCGACCACAGTGAGGTTAGAGGAGCTAAGGGACACAAGGCCATCCAGGTCCAGAGCATAGCAGGCCTTTGGGGGACCACTGCCTAAACACCAGCAGGACCCATACCTAGGGCACGGTCCTTCTACAGTCAGTTACCGGTGAGAATGTTGGCTAATCAACATCACTGAGGTCACTGACAGGCTCGTCCTGCACCCGGCTCAGGTGGTTCATCGCCCGGCTGAATGCCACCTGAACGGCCTTACGGACTGCAGACGTACGGCCTTCCATCATTTTGATCTTGTCAATAGTCTTGTCAATACCCAGTGGGACCATCTTGGATCTAGGAAGCCATTGCCTGAGAAATACATTGAAAACAATTACCAACAGAAGCCAATGTTGAAGTGTCTAGATTCACCTCAAGAGGGAGCTTAATCACACCATGACCACAAAGAAGTAGTGTTAGTGTTAGTGTTTGTGTGTGTGTGTGTGTGTGTGTGGGGGGGGGGGGGGGGGGGGGGGGGGTTATGTCAGATGAATCTCACCAGCTGCGTTTGTTGTCGAAGAACAGGACAAGAAAGAGCTCCTCTTCGGACTTGTACTGCATTTGCTCTCCGACCCTTAGTACGTCTAGCGGGGGCATGGGAATGGACACCCCGTTGTGCTGGCACCCCACTCGAGGCATGTGAGGGTCTATGATCTGGAGGAGCACAGGAGCAGCGTGGAGGTTACACACACTGGGCAAGCAGTAGATAAGGCTGGCCCAGCACACACACACACACTTGTACTTGCAAACAAAACGTGACACGGTCATCTCTAAGATCTACTTAGAGATGCTTTGTGCCTTCACATCCTTCTGCGGCGGTCCCTTTCTATACACACCCAGGGGGTATAAATGCTGCCACCTAGTGGCAAACACAGGGTCTGTGGATTTTTAGAAAACAGCCGACAAAGGGTTTCACACTGAACATATCAGTGCTGGTGTCTTGGTCACGTTTCTCACAAGCACAGGTTCACATTCAACACAGAGAAGTTAAATTGGAACGTGAGAGGGGCAACAAGGGTTTGTGTGTGTGTGTCTGAGAAAGAGAGGGAGAGAGAAAGAGAGAGAGAGAAGAGTCCACTCGTGCAAGGATCCACAAGAAGCAGCAAACTGAAGGGCAAAAAAAAAATGAGATGGTCAGTTTGACACATGCACGCGTTCACACTCACCAAGGCAGGGTAGGAAGGATATCCGCTACATTTTGCCCAAACTAGTTTTAGAGGTTCCAGAACAACTGTTGCAGCACTAGCGGGCATCCAAATATTGCTGTTGCCAACTTCTATGGAAGCAGGAATAACGACAATCAAGTTATGTGGGGTTCACTGCAAACAGAGCAAAACACCTCCAAAGCCATGCTTATAGTGACAGGGCACCCAACACAACACAACACCACACAACACAACAACACAACAACACAACAACACAACAGATACCTCAAACACAGAGCATACATCAACACATGATGCTGACAACATATCAATTTCATGTCAAAAAAAGAATACTAATGTAAATATTTGTAAATAATGTAAAAAATAAAAAGAATGGAAATTGTTGTCCACTAATCATGAATTGAGTATACGAAACATTTCAGAATTCAAACTAAGCGTCAGGTAAGTCAGTGAAACCAAAAATGAAGGCCTTTGACAAATGCCACTTAGTCTGAGTGAGCACTAATTGAGCAAACCCATCCACAACCACATGCAGCACACTCTACGGCGCCTGGCACCTCTACATGGGCAAACTCACCAGCAGCAATCCGTGCAGCTTTGGCAAAGTTCCCAGTCTCAATGCAAGCGATTAGTTCATTTTTGTCATCCACAGTATTCCTCCGCACCAGTGCTGGTTTCCCCTTCCCACATTTCGGAAGACTGAGGATGGAGCTTTTAAGAAAAAGAGGGCAGAAAGTGTCATGAGCACCTGTTTGAATACAGCGTGCCCCCTCTCAGGGTTCCTCTGGAGGTGGCGAAGGACACCTGGTACATGCTCTGCCAACAAGGGGCGGGTGTGTTGCAGCATAGCACAGCACCTACCTGGAGCTTCCCTGCACACTGCTGCTGGACGACATGCTGGACTCAGACGCACAGCGGCGGCGCGGCTCCAGTTGCCTGCTGGGACTGAGCTCCTTCTCCTGCTCCACAGAGAAGCCATTGGACAGGCCTACAGCCGCAACAACAACAGTTTACAGTTACGGTTGGCAAGAACGTACCGTCTGTATAGCACTAGCTATATGCTGTATGCTGTATAGCACTAGCTATATGCTGTATGTCTGTATAGCACTAGCTATATGCTGGATAGCACTAGCTATATGCTGTATGCTGTATGTCTGTATAGCACTAGCTATATGCTGTATGCTGTATAGCACTAGCTATATGCTGTATGTCTGTATAGCACTAGCTATATGCTGGATAGCACTAGCTATATGCTGTATGCCGTATGTCTGTATAGCACTAGCTATATGCTGTATGTCTGTATAGCACTAGCTATATGCTGTATGCTGTATAGCACTAGCAATATGCTGTATATCTGTATAGCACTAGCTATATGCTGTATGCTGTATAGCACTAGCTATATGCTGTATAGCACTAGCTATATGCTGTATGTCTGTATAGCACTAGCTGTTTGCTGTATGCTGTATAGCACTAGCTATAGGCTGAATGCTGTATGTCTGTATAGCACTAGCTATATGCTGTATGTCTGTATAGCACTAGCTATATGCTGTATGTCTGTATAGCACTAGCTATATGCTGTATGCCGTATGTCTGTATAGTACTAGCTATATGCTGTATGCTGTATGTCTGTATAGCACTAGCTATATGCTGTATGCTGTATAGCACTAGCTATATGCTGTATGCTGTATGTCTGTATAGCACTAGCTATATGCTGTATGCTGTATGTCTGTATAGCACTAGCTATATGCTGTATGTCTGTATAGCACTAGCTATATGCTGTATGTCTGTATAGCACTAGCTATATGCTGTATGTCTGTTTAGCACTAGCTATATGCTGTATGTCTGTTTAGCACTAGCTGTATGCTGTTTAGCACTAGCTATATGCTGTATGTCTGTATAGCACTAGCTATATGCTGTATGCCGTATGTCTGTATAGCACTAGCTCGCAGTGATATGAATGTAAAATGAAAGTATGACCATAATGTTCTTTTGCTCACTATGCAAAGTTAAATGACTCAAGACATACATTTAGTGAGTGCTCCAAACACTGAACCAGTAGTGTTGGTGCTGCTAATGAGAAGCTGGCATACAGGAGCACGTAATGCACAAGAGTGACTGTGCCTCTCACCTGTGTCTAAACGTTTGACAGGGGACTCATCCTCGCCCTCGCTGTCCCCCCCGGGGCTGCGGGTCCGTTTCCGGGGCTGCAGGAGCGTCTCCAGGCGGGGGATGACCACCGACAGGAAGGTCTTGGTGCCGAGCTGTGCACAGGCCGTGGGAGCCTCCATGCCCCGGGCAGGCTTCTGGGGGCTCACACTCTTTGACTTGCGAAAGAGCACCGCCGTGCGCCGGTTGACAGGGGCAGATGGCGCGGCGAGCGTGGAGGTGGCCACCACACTGACGTCGCTGTCGGAGAGAAGCAGGTGATCTTGCGAGTGTCCGTTGAGCATCTCCTTGGGCACTGAGGTGCCGCTCTTGCCACCGTCAAACTTCACCCGCTTGGGGCACTTGGGGTCAGGGCTGGAGTCAATGGGTTTGAGGGTAGGAGGTTCAGAGTTGCTTGCAGAGTTTGCGAGCATAGGCAAGGTGTCCGAGGGTTCAAGTTTTGGGGGAAGAGACTTATCTCCTGTAAACAACACAACACTTTGTCAGTGCTGGAGGGGAGATAGAGCTGAGAAAATAAGCATTCTGTCTAATGACTGGCAAACGAAACAGAATAATTCCTCACTATCCCTACGCTGGTGTGTTCAGTTCAAACCTACCTTCTTCTAACGAACCCGTCTCCACGACGGGTTTCTTTTCTGCGGGGGTTGGCAGCGTCTTCCTCAGACTCATCTCATTCCTGATGTCGTTGATGATCTTCTTCAGCAGCTTCAGACGCTTGCTGCGCGAGGGACTGGACTTCATAGAAGTGGTTACGTCTAGCTTCTCCAGCAGCTCGCGCAGCTGCTCCTCCAGGGACATGTGCTCCCGGTTGGCTGGGACCAACAGGCGGTCCACTGGAACAGAAACATTGACCATTCATGAAAAGGGCTCAAGTCTCAACTGCAATAACTAGATGGACTGAACCTCAAACAGGCCAAACAGTAATGGTATCTGTGCACATAATGTCCAATACGTACGTAGATCTCAGAAAACCTTTGAATCTATAGAGTCTAAACCTCTTAACAAGGTAATATAGTATTAATATCTGTTGGTAGGAATCCCTGGTGAGAATCATACAAGAATGCACTGATAAAAAGGAGTTTCCTCAGCACTAAAGCTACTAATACAATCCTGTACAATGAAGAAACTGTACTCTTGGTTGAGGGTCTGTGACCAGTGTCATTGTTTGCTTTTGATCATATTACTGTTCCACTTTTAACACCTGCAGAACACACTTTGTGCTCAAATGTATTGGTCCGTTTCATTTACCTTCCTCCCATGTGAAAGGTGTTGACGGCTCCACTTTCGGCTGCTCAGACAGGTGCATGCCACTGTCCATCTCAAAGCCGATGCGCTCGATGTCTCTTCTGGTCTTCCTGAGCAGTGCTCCACCGCAGTCTCGCAGGCGCACTGCTGCGCGGTAGAAGAATGTGTCCTTGGCGTTGTACTTCATGCAGTTTGAAATGATCAGGTTGAAGTCTGCCTCGAAGTCCTCCAAGTTGCGGTATTCGTGGAGATCAATGCGTTTCCTCATGGTGGAAAAGTCCATGGGGAGTTTAATGTGATCAATGTAGTCAGGAACCTTAGGAAACCGAAACGCATCTATTTATCAGTGGCTTTTTTCACCACCACCACCACCATCATCATCATCATCAACACAACTTCCATCCAACATGTAAACTGTTGGTTTTGCTAGCCACTATTAAATGTGTATTAAAGAACATAAATACAAAAAAGTAACTAGCAACTGTGCATATCCATCTGGTATTTTAACTGTGCATATATCCACCTCGCTTTGACCATGGTTTACACTGCATTACTAGTTACATATGCAGCTCTTCCTAACAGTCAACAAGAACATTTTGCGTCATTTGAAAAAAAGTGGAAGTACAAATTTAAGCTAATGCTGTGCACATAAACCATATTCCTAAAAAACATTGTATTTTTCAATGAGCAATACAGGCGTTATATTTGTATTTTGTATACCAACCTATAAAAGACAAGAAAGGTATTTTCCTTGCACTAAGGGCCATGCACATAGTAAGCAGGTAGTAAGTACATATAGTATTCTAACTGCTAGCATAGAAGATGTTGCAATAAATGACAGTATACCAAGGAAAAACATTTAGATTTAGTGCTCCAGAGCAGTTCAACATAAATGGGACTATTGAGAATTAGCTGAAACACAGATAGGCCCACTGAATCTCCAGGCGTCCTTGAAGCGTCAAGGTGAGGGCAGTTGTCTCTGTCTCTGTCTCTGTCTCTGTCTCTGTCTCTGTCTCTGTCTCTGTCTCTGTCTCTGTCTCTGTCAAATTTGTGTTGTTACTTTAGTTTGTGGTGCTCTTTTCACCAAATATTGTTTAAGTTACCTTTTTCACTTTCACCATCGGTTTCAAAAAATGTAACATCTTTTTAATGAGACTTTGTTGTCAGTCCACATTTCTGTTGCAGTCTATGAGCTGGCTGTAACACGATACATGACGGCTTAACACAACATGGCCAAGATTATGGAAAGCATTGACCCACAGCGCTGCATTCTAATACACAAATGAGCCATTATACAAACATTGTAGACAATAATTCAGCCACGGGCTAACCGGGCTCAGCACTCACAGGAGACCTTTCCTGACTTAAACAAGTGCAATTCAAGACTGTTGCAGAAACTTACTTCACTAAGGCTGACAGGCTGTGCAAACACCTTGGCCTGGTCTTTCTCCTGGAGTTGATCCAGCACTGCACGCAGCAGGATGGTGAGCGGACTGAGCTGGACCTCCAGCACCTTCTGCTGCAGCCTCATCTGCCACAAGTCAGAAAAACACGAACCAACTCATTTATTCAAAAAAAAAAAGAAGAAATTGAGTTCCACGATGCAGTAATTCACAGGTGCCTACCAACATATTTGGGGACAAAACATGAGCCTGTTTTCAACATTGAAAAACAGACTACCTCTTCTCTTTTCAGCTTCTCTCTCTTGCGGATCAGCTCCAAAAGTAGCCTGGCACGCTCCAGGTCATGCCGCAACCGATGCCACTCTTTAAGCTGTTCTTTTAAGGCCCAGCTCTCCTCCTCATTGTGTTTCTACATATCAATAATCAATATCAACCGGTTATTTCAATGAAAAAAGAAAAAGAAAAGAAAGACACCGCATTTCCTGATCCACTGGTGCTGAATATGTTTAGCCAACCTATAAAAGACAAGAAAGGTACTCCACTTACCGGCTGTGCAATTTTCTGTGTCTGTAAGCCAGACTGAAGCCGTCTTATTAGTGGGAGTCCATTCCTAGATTGTCTCTTCAGAGTCCAGTAATTCAAGACCAGCTCGACAAACACCCTCTTCTTCTGAAGAGAAACCTGATTGAGGATTGTATTTAATCTGTAGACAAAGGGGGGGGAAATAAAATGAATTACTACTATCTACTTTGGAAGAAAAAAATGACTGATGTTTTACTCTACATACTCTAGAGTAAAGTGAACATACCTTTCGGGAGGAAAGCTAGGCACAGACACACTCGGGGCTGGAATCACTGGCTCGGACTCAGTCTTCTTACATTTCTTTTTCTTATACTTCCCTTTTAATCGTGTCCTCTTGCATTTTTTTTCTGTTTTCTGACAAAGTCCATTTTTGGTTTTGGCATCATCGTAGATAGTAAGAGGTCTCCGGACACAACCATTGGGGGTGTGGGCATCACAGTAGGCTGTCTTTTTCACAGAGAAGGTGGGGGTGCCAGCATCAGTCATCTCTTTGATAGGTTCCATTTTCATGAACAGGCCAGCCTTCTGTGCACAGCTTACATGGAATGCAGTGTAACAGTTGGCTTTGTGGCACTGGATGCAGGCACCAACACCTTTCTCCTTGCAGAGATAACAAGTCAGTTTCCAGCGGGCCGGTGGAATGTTTGCCACGCCGTCTATGGGCTCGATAAAGACTGTATTGGAGAAGCCCACCTCAGGCACCCAAAGGGCACAAACAACATGTCCCCAACGGTCGTCATCCGTCTTCTTAACAGCGCCACCCTTGTTAGGGCAGAGGATGCAGTCTGCAGGCTGACTAGGACACTGAAGACAGTGGCGACACAGCCACTGGCCCTCAGGAATATAGGGCACACCATAACACTCCTGGTGCACTGCTAGGTTGCACATGTCACAAAAAAGGATGGCGTTGCTGTTCTGACACTCCCCATCCATGCAGATGCAGCAGACAGCATCCTCGTCAATGAGGGACTGAGGATCCCCTTGGCTCTGGCTCTCAAGGAATGACTCCTTCTCAAAGCGGTCCACCAGGAACTCAAACACATTCTGAGACACTTGGCTGTAACCCTCGCTCCTTCTCTTCTCGTTGACTAGCTCCAGCCACGCATAGTCCTCCTCGTCCATGTCATATTCCACTTCTTCATCAAGCTCCTCTGCAGTCTTCTCAACATACTTGTAGTATGCCGGGGGTCTGCGTGGGACTGCTGGCAGGTTGTACTCAACAGTGCGAATTCTGGGCTCAGGAAGTGTGCTGCCAGACACATGACCACCATGTGCATTTGTCAGAGCAGCATTTTTCTTCTGCTGGTTATTTTTTAGCCTCACAGACCGCAGGAGAACTTGCTGTGGCTTTTCATTGTTTTCCTTGTTGCTAGTGCACTCCAAGATCTCTTGAGCAGTTGGATCATCATCATTGATGATGTCCAACTTGTCATATATACTAACGCGATGCACCCGGCCATCGATCTCTAGTTCAACCATGCGCTGTGCCTGTGCGTAAGTAAGGGTTTCTCTGTTGGGTGATGGTTTGATTGGAGAGGAAGGCCGCGGAGGTGCAGGGGCCCTGTGGTGCCGAGCTTTCTTCTTCATTATGACAGCTTAAAAAACTGCAGATAAGAAAAAAAAAATTCATTTTCAGTTAATACACAAACCTATTAGGACTTAGGAAATAGACTGAATGGCAAGTGGGCAGTATAATAAGTTCAGTAATATAAACATCAAGACTCAAATCGTTAAGAAATCTGCATTTCCGTGATGTCTGTGAAAATCAAGTACTGCTGGGTGCAGAAGGAGTATTGCGTCACAAAAAAAGACCACCATGAGGTTATGCAGTCTGACAGAAGCAGTCTGATTTCAAAAAAGAACTGCCCCTGACAACAGATGATAGGCTACTCCCTATCCCAAAGAATACAGTGCATGTCTGACGAAACGAACCGATACCAATTGAACAAAACTTACGAATGAGATTGCCTGCAGCACTGAAAAGACAAGCTATTCCACTGACGATAAGTGACATCCGGCTACTCAGGTTATCACACTATCAGGCAGTCTTCAAAATAGGCATAATGTCGGCACAGCTGACAAGCAGAACGTGGAAGGCCTACACTATAGAGGCAAGTAACACAGTGTTAAGAGAGTCCGTATCTTCACGCAATCACTAAGACAGGGCTACTCTGTCCAGCTAGCTCAGTTAGCTCATCACTGCAATGTTCGTCCCGGCCCTTCACCAATGCAATCTTTAATATTACCTACACATAGTCAAAAATAATAGGGTTTACCACTCAGCGCTCAAGATGACTATACCCCTACTCTTCTCCGCGTCTATATTTGATCGTTCTCCTTGGACATGTAGCCTAGAAGTCAGGCTCTTCGTTAGCTTGCCAGAAAGCTAGCCCTAGCCAGCTAACTAGCCAAGTTAGCAAAGACATATCCTGGCAAGAAGTCCTTCTGGATACCTTTAAATTCAATTTGGGCCACATGACAGAGATAGCAAGCTAGCTTGCTACTGCACAACCAAGTAGTCATGCTTAACAACTACTCAGCTCAAAAGCTGTTCAGCTTCATTAAATACATCAAGAAAGGACAGAGCAATCATTGCAACAAGCGGCCTGCGGTAGAGGGGCAGCTCACAATAATAAAACAGCAAATGGCGTCCAACAAAACAAGACGCTAAACATCCTCTCTCTGTTTCTTTACGGCTTGTTCAACTTCTCACTTCCTCATAATTTAGTAGACACTTCCAACATTGTCCTAAAATGGAAAGGCACCAATAATGAAACACATTACCTCTGGAACCCAATGCTTTTAGATGTAGATGGCAGCAGCTTTAACAAGCAATGGCGATATGGCCTGCTAAGCTGCTGAAGGTCCGTACACAATGTTCTCATCCAACGAGTGCTAGTACAGCTACCCACCGACAAAATAATGGGATACAGACATGTACCCACTAAGGTCTTTTGACTCATAAAATCGGATGCAACATCAGTATTTTCTTTTGTTTAGCATATCATTCATGATTTTACGTATCCTATTTCCTGTAACGTTAACGATCGGCTGCAGTAGGCTTCTCTATCCTACCAACAACAATGCAGACGGCTCACTACACTACTGACCCACCCGCTACGTTGTACGCCGTTACGTATTACGCAAACGATGCACATGAAGTTGCCACCCATGTGTTCTGCTTATTATTTCATATTATCAGTGGCAACTGATTGTATTCATGTGATGAACATGATTCACTTACGAAGCATGTATTGACAAAGATAGAGGAATCGAATGATAAACCAAGGTGAATACTACTGACATACACACTTAACACTGACCACTTAACTAGTACTCTGAGTTGTGCATACCCGCAAGTTGTTGAGCATTTTAAATTAGATGATGCAGGTAAGGCTGAATCGGGAGGTAAAGGTGGGGCATGATATTCTGGTCTTTTGGAAAACACATCAGCAAACAATCTTTTGTCATTTAAATACCACAATGATGCTTTGTTAACCCCACCCATAATGGCGCCTAGGTGCCCCTGAAAGACCCTTAGGTCAAGAAACCCCGTATGTTTGGGTTAATTTGAAGTGCAAACTAAGCCAAACAGGCAAAGGAAACAAATGAATCCACAGTGAAATATCGAGACATGCATATATTGTGCCGTTCGTTAAGGTTCTTAAATTTAGTGACAACAAACGTTTTCTTTTCCAGTGCGTGATATACCATAGGATACAAAAATGTTAATAAAGCATTAATGCGTTGAACCTGTAATGTAAGTGTTGTTTTCCTTTTATTGCCCCGTCGCCATATTGGACACCCTTAAACCCTATGACATCATGAAAGCGTGTTCCTTCCGTTGGTCGCTGAGGGGAGCTACTACTACCGACTGATGTTAACGCTAAGTGCACAGGAGACAAAGCAACGAACTAATTGCCCCCTGGATCAATCACATGCGATTTTTTAACTGTTTAGGAACCGAAACCTACATAATTATGAGACGGATTATTTAGGTAAGAATGTTTTGCTTCTCTGGTCTATGTTAAGTGATTTCCTTGATGTAAAGCGGTTGTAGTATTGGGCTTATCCGGTTCCCTAGCTGGTTCTACTACACTGTTCTGCTGCCAAGATCTGGTTCTGTCTCACCAGGTTATGTCCTGTGTGGCCTAACGTTGCCGTCGAAAGGACCATATGAGCTAACGTTAGCTTTTTGAGTGGTCAGTTACTGTGATCACATTTTATCGTGTTTGAACTGTAAATTAGTTGGGATTACTGTGTCTGAGCAACTCCGTCTACAAATCCATGTGACAGTTAGGCTATCTATCGTTAGGCTGTAGTTTATGTCCCTATTTGTTTGTGTCTAACGCAAGCCAAATAGCTAGCCGTGATGGCCTTCTAACATTAGCTTGGTAGCTAAGTGGCTAATGTTCGCCAAGGAATGGCCACAACATCCAAATTGAATCCATGCGCCTATTCACCAAATCTCCGTGTTCTTCAGAAAGTGCTACACATTTTTATGTCACATGAACGAAATAACCATAATTGGTTTCTTCATGTAATTAACTGGCTAGGTGATTTTTTTTCTAACACGTCTAGAGAATTAAGCATTGTGTAATTAATTACATAGAAATATAAGTGTGCTTATAATTGCCTTTAGCCACTGTCACTCGAAATGCTTTGTTTGATACCTTAAATATTAACGTAACTGTAGCATGACTGCGAACACGGTATGTCGAACACTGTATCTTTAAGGCAGACCCGGAACGTAGCAAAGCAAACCCGGAAAAGTTGAGTAATCATTGTCAAAAGCAACGGGTATATTTGGTAAGTTCGCTAGCGCTAGCTATATTGGTATCGAGGAAAAGGCTTAACTAGAGACCTAACGTACTATAATCGCTTGCTAAATTTGATGTCAAACGTGCAACGCAAAATTGTCGCTTTTACTCCAGAACTCTCTAAAAAGCTAAGCACAAGCACACATGTCTGTACCATCAACTGTGATAATACCGTTTACAGTTATAACCAGATAGTTATAAACTATGATAGTGGGTAGGTGGCATTGACAATCGGAAAACGGCACCCAAACTCCTGTGGGCTACAGTTCCGGGTTAGATGTGTCGTTATTGTAGGAACACACATCGTAGCATTTCCTGTTGATGGTGTCTCACTTTCTTACCCACTGGAGGACATCGAACCATGCTTGAAATTAGTATCACATTCCCATGTCTTCAGTCATGGCATATATTTTCCTTTAAACGTTTTTGCATTTTTTCCCCTACTGGAAATGACTTGAAATATACATACACACTGGATTTTACTTAATTATTAAACATAATAAACATATGGACTCTTTGGCATGCATCATAACTAACAGCCTTAAACACTTATAGGTCCAAACACAAGAGCTGTAGTTGTTTGAGGAAGGCAGACAAGACCAGAGCAAGGTCAAAATGGTTCTAATCTAAATGTCTTTCTGTTTTTCTTGTTTTTCAGGATTTCAGGAAATGAGCAAGTTCTTCAAACCATTGCAGAGGACAATGCCAACAATGCCAGCCCTGTGGATTTGGAGAATAACACTGATTTGATCATATTGCAGGAACATACACGCCCACCACACTAATGACTCTTGAACATTTGACAATTTACCTTCAATAGAGAACCTTCAGCCCCTGCAGAATCTTGCTCTGTTAACATGGATGGAGAAGAAGGCCTCTCTGATAAAAGTGATGTAGGCCTGGAACATAATGGCTGCATAGGAGAGGACAAGAGACGAGTCAAAGCGACATGTTTGAAAATTGAAGGTCAAGATGGATACGTTTTTAAATCGTATAGCATCACACCTCATGATGGAACAGAGGCAAAATCCTCTGCCAGTGTGTCAGAAGCTTTAGGTAATGACATTTCCTCTGTTGAGAGCCCATCAAATGATGTATCTACTCAGGTTAACCAACAGTCATCAGAGGGTGCTGTGACTGGGGAGTTTAGTGAAAAAGATGATTCTCCAACCTCTCCAGCCATTACCAATGGGCCCAACGACGAGAACACTGATGTGGATGAAGAAAATCCACCAGAAAATGACACACCATTGCATATTAAAGAGGAACCAAATTCAATGGACGAGGGCACGCCAGAGGACGAAAAGTTATCATATGATAGTTCTGTAGGCCCTTTTGTTAGCAGAGATAATGATGACTATGGTGGATTGCTAAGTGGCTACACAAGTACCCTTTACGATGTCGCCATGGATGCAGTTACTCAGAGCCTTCTGTCATCCATGAGGAACCCTGTAAATCCACGGAAAAAGTCTCCTGCCTGGAACCATTTCTTCATATCTCCACGAGATAGTACCAAAGCTATTTGTATGTACTGTATGAAAGAGTTTAGTAGGGGTAAGAATGAAAAAGACCTGAGCACTAGTTGTTTAATGAGACATGTACGCAGGGCTCACCCCACTGTGCTTTTACAAGACGGGGAGAGCCCCTGTAATTCTATGTCTAGTGCTGTTGCCTCATCCTCAATACCTCCCATGAAATCACCAAATAATGGAGACTTGGCAGCTCATGCTACAGAGAACAACACCTCACCATCAACCTCCACAACGGAAGCCACCAACACGTCATCCAAAGAAGCACCATTAAAAATCAAACCAAAATTGGAAAAGTGCACCAAGACCGGCCCTGGCACAGGCTCATCCCCACATTCCACCAACAACCATATTGATGATCTGATGGATGGAGGTTTGGCATCAGCACCAAAAAACTCCAATTCTCGGAGGCGATCGGCTGTGTGGAAACATTTTTATTTATCCCCTGCTGACAGCTCCAAAGCTGTGTGTATACACTGCATGAACGAGTTCAGTCGAGGAAAAAACGGAAAGGACTTGGGAACAAGTTGCCTGATACGCCACATGTGGCGTGCCCACCGTGAAATTGTCATCGAGGAAAACGGTCAGGGCTCCAGCATTCCACCACCATACACAACACCACCTACACTTCTGTCACGCACACAGGCACAGGACTCTGTTGAGGTGAAAAAGGAACCCATTTTTGCCTCATGCTCTCCTGAAACATCAGATGAAGTGCCACAGAATAACAATGCAGACTTGGATGTTAAAGAGGAGTCAGATGATGCCACATATCAGATAGGGCAAGGGTCTTTGCTTGACTTGTCATTTGGATTGAAAGGTGAAAATCTACCATCAGCTTCTTCACCAGAGGAGCCATCTCATGCTCCCAGCTTGAATGAGGACCTGAGTTCAGTGTTCCAGCAAAACAAGAAAATAATGAAAAGGGTGAAATCTGAAGTGTGGCATCATTTTATTGTTTCGCCAGTCGACCAGCTGAAAGCTCTCTGTCGATATTGTCCCTGTGTTATTAGTCGAGGAAAACGTGGCGACTTTGGCACAAGCTGTTTGATGAGACATCTTATGAGACGACACCCCGACGTCCTAAAGAACCAAAAAAACACATACGACAAGGTGCCCTCACCACAGTCACCCTACACAGAGGGGGTTTCTGCCAAGGTGACTGACAAACCCATTCATGAGAAAAAATCAAATACTCTGTCTGTGTTCAGCAAAAAGACTTCAAAGCTGTGGAATCATTTTTCTATTTCTACTGCAGATCCCACAAAAGTGATCTGTTTGCACTGTAGCCGCACAATTAGCAGAGGTAAAAAGACCACAAACCTTGGCACAAGTTGCTTGTTCAGGCACATGCAGAGGTTTCATGGACATTTTCTCGAAAATAACAGCAATAACTCAGGTGATGTGTCAACTGCTGAACTTCAAATTAACCATGAGCTCATGGACACTTCCTCCTATGAAGAAAATGGTGAGAAATTTGATGAATACCATCCGGTTGCCAAAAAAATCACCAAACTTGTTGCAGAAATGCTTGCACTTGATCTTCAGCCATCTGCAGTGGTGGAGAATGTCGGTTTGAACCGACTGCTGGAATACCTCCAACCACAGTATACTCTACCCTCCTCATCCTACTTCACCAGCACTGCCATACCAGAAATGTATGAACGGGTGAAAGAAGTTGTTCTTACACATCTGAAAG
Source organism: Clupea harengus (assembly GCF_900700415.2). Lineage (NCBI taxonomy): Eukaryota > Metazoa > Chordata > Actinopteri > Clupeiformes > Clupeidae > Clupea > Clupea harengus. The sequence goes on along the minus strand of NW_024879954.1, from coordinate 33,758 downwards.
AGGCTGAGGGTGGCATCGTCCACTTTACAACAGGTATCTGGGTAAGCAGCCAAACCAGGGAGTATCTCACTCTGACGGCTCACTGGGTTGCTTGTGAATCATGTGTACGTCCACAGGGCCAAGACTTTCACTGCTCGGCTCTTCTCAATGTCTCCCAGATAGACTGTGACTATAACATGGAGAACATTCAGAAGCAGCTCGAGTATCTCTGGGACACATGGATTGCTTCTTCAGGCCTCAGGATTGGATACACTGTAACAGATAATCAGATAATTGGAAATGTTTTGGAAGACAGTGGTCATGCCACCCTTCAATGTTTTGGTCACACAATAGACCTCATCGTGAGTGAAGCCATAAAGAGTCAGAGAATGGTTCAGAATATTCTTAGCATTGCCCGCAAAATCTGTGAACGTGTACACCGCTCAGCAAAAGCGAAGGAAAAGTTGACCGAACTACAGAAGACATACCAGTTACCTGAAAATCAACTTGTCCAGGATGTTCCGTCCAAATGGAAAACGTCCTTTTTCATGCTTGAACGTTTAGTGGAACAAAAGAAAGCCATTGATGAAATGTCCAATGAGTGTAATTTCAGGGAACTGATAAGCTGTGATCAATGGGAGGTGATGCAGTCAGTGTGCAATGCTTTAAAGCCTTTTGAGGTAGCCTGCAGGGAGATGAGCAATCGCACTGCCACACTCGGCCAAGTCATACCTCTCATACACATCCTCAACCGAAAAATTGATATGCTCTTTGACGAGACGATGGGTATAGACAACATGCTCAAGTCTCTAAAAGAAGCCATGGTCACCAGAATGTCCTCCACACTGCATGATCCAAGATACACTTGGGCAACAATGCTGGACCCACGGTACAAGACCTCCCTGTTCTCAGAGGAAGAGGCCGAACAGTGCAAACAAGACCTCATTCAAGAACTGGAGGTGTCACTGTCTACCTCAGATGAAGCAAAGCCTCTTCTGTCCAATGGATGTGGTGAAGTCTCAACTCCATCCAACAGCTCTGTTGCAAAAAAGGATGACCTCTGGTCTCTCATGGATGACATCAGGAACAAAATCAAACAGGAGGAAAAGCCAAAGGCTTCAGAAATAGCAGTTCTGGAGTACTTGGAGGAGGACATTCTGGATCAAAGCTGCAATCCACTGGATTATTGGAATTTGAAAAAGTACCTATGGCCAGAGCTTTCTAAGGTAGCTGTTCGGTATGTGGGCTGTCCACCTAGTGTTGTCCCAGCAGAGACTCTGTTCAGCACAGGGAGTATGAATTGTGCCCTGAATCAGTCCAGACCAATGCTGGAAAATTTAGAGGGACTTCTCTTTTTAAAGGTCAACCTTCCCTTGATATATTTTCAGTACTGATCTTGACCTCTAATTTGAATTTTTCATACACCCTTTTGTGCCCAATCAAGGATCATATCATAGTTATCACAGGGTCCTTAAGAATATTTTACAATGAGGAGATTCATATTCAATACTTAAAATGTTTTGCCATTTTGCATCATGTTTTTTTTTTCTCTTTGTGTACTACTGTTGCAACACTGCAAACTGGAGTTGATGTCAAACTCAGTCATTTGTATCAGGGAGGGGGGGGTTGGTGTATCTAGCTGTAGGGGTGATGGTTTATTGCTGTATTATGATTTTTGTATTTATTTGGTCTTCTTTCTCCTTGTGCCTTAGAACTACTTCAGGTCAAAATGCTGTAAATACTTTAATGATTTGCAAACAAAGTCTTCAGTTTAAATAATGTAAAATAAACCTAGATGCTGAATTTGTGTTTTTATATCTATTGGCCCAAAAGAAAAAATCTGTGACTAAAACGTTTTTGTTTTGTTTGTTATTTAATTATTTTATTGTGAATTTATGTCTCATGGTACTGTCATAGAAGTAGAATCTTTTAAAACTCACTGAAATGTTTCTTAATGAACTGTGTAAATGTTTTTTTCAGGACAAGCAATTTGTTTATAACAGTTGCCTCACAAGCACAATTGTCTTCTCTGAGGGATTAAATTATGGGTTATTGTCAAGTAAAATGTACTGTATATTTTATAAATAATGGTCTCTGAACAGAATTTGATAAACATTCAGACTGGAACAATGCTAATTTTGTGATTTGTAAATAAAACATTTCCTCCTGATTTAGTGTCTTAACTGTTCACTAGTAATGACTGTCTACCTGGTTGGTGTTGAGTGCAGAAGGTCTAACTGTTGTGCTCGGTCCAGAGCCCCCAATGCTGCCACAGACTCATTGTGTCTATAGAGATGTTATTGAAACTTCATTCTACATGTGGAACTGAGATGAGGTTAGACCAGGTCTGTCAGGCTATGGTATAAATGGAACAACCACAGCTTCCTGCAAAAGTACCAAAATTTAATCCGTAAACACAGCATCAATTTGTACTTCACATCCTTATTTCAGGGCCACAGGCTCTTTGTAATAATTTATTTGTTTACACAGACGTTATCACTGACCTGATAACTAAAGCTCAGTAAACACATTTCCCCCCTCTTCTAATGAGGTTACAATCCACTATGTCCAAGACTTTAAAATGTGTTGTCTTTGTCATTGAAGTGCAAAAATTCTTTCAGACCTAATATGATGATTCTGAAAGTACAGTTTACAGGTTAATTTCCCAATATTCCTTTGCATCTCTGTTAGACACAGGCCCAGGAGCCTGGCATAAATAATTATGATATAGTGGATCTCTCACTTGGCTCAGTGCTCAATTTATACAGCAGCCTGCTATGGAGAATGACGTCATCAATATTAAGTAAGACGGCACATTCAGTAGCGCCCTGTTACAAAAAAGGTGGAATGTTTCCTTAAGAATGTCCAAACCAACAAAATCCCATTCTACAAAAGTAGTCATTTTTACATCAAACATTCAGCTAGGTTTATGTTTTAATTGTTCTAATAGCACCAGTTTGTTGTCCAGCTTAATACTGAATGGGGGAAAGCTGAAGAAATTAAACATTAAATTATTGTAGCCTTGAATGAAAGTAACTGGCTGATGCGAGTCTCTGAGTAATGCTATCTGGGTTGAGTTAGCCTCCATCAATATATGAGTAAAGGTCTTCATTTGGGAATCCCCTGGTACCATGCCCTCTTTTTTGCTATATCTGAAAAGAAAAGAAAGTGTAAAAAACAGTAAACAATATTAACAAAAACAGTGCAATATCATACCAGTCGGTTCCAATTTATCCCATGCTGAGTAAGCTAATAACTGCATTATTAACTCTAAAGTTGTCCAAAGCAATATTCTTAAAATACTGTGATGGTCAAACAATCTGTTTTGCTTTCACCTCACTTAGCAAATATTATCAAATGAGGTGACTTGTAAAACCGGATTCAAATTAGTGACTGAATACAAAAAGGCCACATACAACATGTAATATCCACATTATGGACAATTGTACCTGATTTCAGTATACTCTAATGACAAATAACAAGGAACTAGTGACTGGAAGTTCAGACTTCCATATACACATTTTCATTTTCCACTGAAACACAGCTGTTCTACAACTGCCTGGAGTACATATCTATAATAAGACAACGAAAACAATTAGTCACTCACTTCCAGCTTCCATTCATTTCTAAGAAGCGGGAGACTCCTGTTTGTGCTGCCGCTACATCAATATGTAGAGAGACATCTGAAAGGGACATCATACGGGAAACAAATCAGAACAGCTCTCTCCACAACATCCACCCTCCTCTCACACACACTTCTGTCTCTGAGTCTTCCATTCAGCACTGACCTGAGGTGGCAGGAACTAATGTGTGTAGTTCCAACATAGCTCTCCCTCCCAGGATAATTGTGATGAGAGACACACAAGGACATGCTTGTGTAGGCAGCATTTGTCATCAACTGACCAACCACAATCAAGGATGCAATTTTATACAACCAGGATTTGTGGTAGTTGTTCAAACTGGAACATAAAAAAACTCCAGTTACAAATAATATAAACTGCAGTGGACTACCTAACAGCGCATTTAAACACCAATTGTGTAACCGAATTCAGAAATGAAAGGTTTTTCTCTCACATGTAGGAGCAGCCCCGGGCGGCCACGATGTTGAACACAGGGAAGGTGTAGACGATGAAGCGAAGCTCCTTGTGAGGCAGGAGAGAGTACAGCAGAATGAACCCAACAGTTGGAATTAACAGTGTTTGCATCCGCCTGTCAAAAAGACCCAAAGGAATGAAGAACAGAGTGCTGCCCAGGGCACGAGGAAGGGCTGAGTAAAAGTACCACAGAAAGGGTGAGGTTTACTGAGGGGAACAAAGTTAAGGTGAATAGGAAGTCAGCAGTTTAAAACATAAACATTAAAGCAGAATGTAAACATAGCAATCCCTGTGTAATTACAGGAAAATGAACAAAAGGATATTCCCCAGTCAGAACTTTTGTTTAAGACTGTGTTGTACCACAGAACTTGACCCTCAGGCCAAAGTATTTGTTTCCAGAACACAGAGTCAACACATACAGTGAGACCTGTAAGGGAAAAATATGGACAAATGATTACATTTGGTTCAAATACAGTTTGGCACAATTGACTTGGACAGTTCACAGTTCTGAGTTCACAGGTCTGACACAGAAAACTTGACACAATATAAAATAAAGTCAACTTTCACACAGTACTCACTTAATGACAGAATACCAGATGGTATGGCAAAGTAAAACAGCTGTAGTATAGTCAGTCTCCTGCTCAGCAGCGACATCAGTAGCATCAGGCCCAGGAAGAGGCTAAGCTCAGAGCGGAACACAATGATGACAAATGCTGAGAGGCATATGAAGGAACCGTGCTTCTGCGCCATCCATGATGTGAATGCCAGAACAACTACAGCGTAAAAAAGGAAAATGGGAATTCAAAACATCAAAGCCTTTCAGTAGGTGAATCAAATGGTAATAACAAATTCTATTCAAAATATGGTATTTACCTATAGGCAGAGCAAAAACGTTTGGCAGTGGCCTGGTGGCATAAAACATGAGATGGAATTGTGATGTACAGATGAGACAAAAAAATCCAGCAACAGTGGTCCCAAACTGCTTCCGAACCTCATTCTGCATGCGCCAGAGAGCAAAAACCACACACATCCCCAGCACGCCTCTCACTAAAATGTAGACGTAAAAGCAGGTTAAGATCAAAGTTTCAAGCGCTAATATCCCCTCACAGTGCCATAAAGTGCTGATAACTGATATTCAGAAAGACACTTACCAATAACTTGAGTGTAGAATTTTGGCACATCCAGAAAATATAGTATATACACCATTGGCGATGACAGAACTGAAATAAACACTGGCCCCAAAAATGTCCGTGGAACTACACCGGGAAATTCGTGATGGTCATACTGTAAATGAGAAAACAAAGCTGATTCTGAGCTTAGAATTCGTGGAGGTGTAAGCATTTGTATTGACGCTCTCTTCTTATCATTTTAATTCAGCTTTGTTCAATAGACTGTAAAGCAAATATAACCTGTGGAAGAACACACAAATCTCACCTGGCTAGCGCTGCAATACAGCGAAATGAATACGGCGAAATGATGGTGTTCGTAGTATCACCCTGATATGATCTGCTATTCAATTAGCCTACCTATGTCAACATTGGCAATGTAACACTGAAAAGCCCATAACTATTACTTATCCCAGCTAGCTAACTCCACCGAGGTAATGTCAGATAGTTGTCAGTTATCTAATTTCTTACCTTTTCGAGATCAAGTCTGTGGTACAAAATATCATGTATTGCTTGTAAGTTGAAACTTTCTTCAACCTTTGTAAATGGGCATATAAATAAATGTAGAAAGACTATAAAAACAATCAAAAACAGCAGCGGTCGCTCAGAGACACTTCTCTTCTCTGCCATGACTTTTCAACATCGGAAGTCGGCACATGCGCAGATCTGGTCACTGAAGACGCTGTACCATTACCTTCTCATTGGACAAATATATCAGATTTAGTTCTCCCTTTGAAGAATAGACGGATAAAGTGACAGTGGACAGATACACCATTTTCTGATGACAATACACGCTTTAAAAATAACATATGCATATGTAATATTCCTTCACATTGCTTTGTTTTGTCAGGCCAGGTTCATAAGGATAATCAAAATTCTCCTTTTATTGAGCAAAGTCATTATATTCGTGGATGAACGTATCAGCGATCGACTGAGTAAACAAAACAAATTACACTTATCAGTGAAGTGCATTTAGGTGATACTGTGACCTTAAATTTACACTTGACTTCACATAGTTGTCCCGCGCGTGGCGACACTACATTGGCTTATGAAATGACTGATGTATAAGCATGACCAATCAAAAGGAGACACAATCGTAATCACAAGATGACGCGGAAATCGAAAAATGTGTGGCTTTTTCTTTAGCCGGCATGTAAATACTGTAACTTACTATAAAGCTTTGCGTCTCGTCTCGGTTTATTTATTGTAGCTGCTATAACTGATGTTTCTTTACAAAGACAGGAATATTTTTGGGTCGCTGACAAGACTATGTTGTCATAGCTAGGTATCTAGCTGAGTGGTTACGTTTGAGACATTTTTTGCTAATCAGCTAATAGTTAGCGAAGTTGAATGGGAAAATGCCAACCAGTATATCGATTATTTCATTTTATGTTGTAGTCTTAGTTGTACAAGTGCAGCACATCTACACAAAAGATCTAAAGAGTTCTTGCTCAACATGCAGACAGATAACAGACAATTTCAACAAGGTAAGGCAGTCTAATTGTAGGCTAATGTTATGCCTCTGGAGTCGTTCCCTTACATTGACCGCCAGACAACATATGATCTGTGCAATTTAACTGAAAGTTACCAATTAAGTCTGGATGCGAAATGTTTGTCTGATCATTTATTGTGAATTTTAACTCTACAATGTTAAGGGCTTCGATAGAACCGCTAAGAAGAATTTTGGTGGTGGAAATACAGCATGGGAGGAGAGGAAATTGGCAAAATATGAGATCAGGTGAAGTAATGCTGTTTGATAGGTTACACATTTGTAGTTATATCTTCCACTGATGTTGCAGGATATTGCAATTTGTCTGCTGTGCTAAGATTATGCACTCTTTCCTCTGTCCAGTGAGATCCGTCTGGTGGAGATCATTGAAGGGTTGTGTGACAGCAGCAGCTTTGAATGCAATCATATGGTCGAGGAGCATGAAGACCATTTTGAAACTTGGTGGTTCAAGAGGTTGGAATGTGTTTACTGGAGTAGTACATTTATTTAACTTCTACTGACTCAACCTTTCTTCCTCGTGTTTCATTGGATTGTTGAAATGTATTATGTTAGGCCTAATCATTCACAAAATGAAACCTATGTCTTAATTGTTTCAGTAAATCAAAACATCCTGACCTACTGAAGTGGTTTTGCATTGAGACCATCAAAGTATGCTGTCCCAATGGAACATTTGGCCCAGACTGCAATGGTAAGGCTTTAATGCACACACAACCAATGTTTGGCAGCATGTGACAACAGCAACTAGACATCCATTCACCTTTAAAAATGGATATATGTTCTTATTTTTTTTTTTCAGTATCAATAACATTGATTTGATGTTTTGCTGTATTGAACGTGGGGAAATCCTGAGGTTCCTGGCAAGATTCTAATAATAATAATAGATTTGATTTATATAGCTATTTTTCAAAGAACCCCAAAGATGCTTCTGTACCATCATTGTAACATTTCAATGTGTCTTTGAGATTGTTAGCTGCTCATATTACTACTAACATGATACTATGTTGTTGATTTGGACCAACACCCTGTGGAAAACCGTACTTTGACAAAAGGTGTGTGGCAGATACGTTTGAATGTTACAAAGAGACTATTCACCACAAATCATTTTTGAGTTAACATGTTCACATCTTGTACAAGTCCAAGTAACATGAGTGTGAAGATTGTAGGTACATAAGTATTTTTCAGTACAAAAGCGTGTTCATTGTGTAGCTCATTGTTTGTCAAACCATAAACCTACACCTCCTTCTAGGTGGAAAGGTTCTATTGTGCATAATCTGTCATTTCTGATTATGCTTAAAGACAGTTATATAATTTGTGTTGATCACCACTGCCTGCTAGATAACCAGTTAATGTGTGTTGGTTACCAGGTACCTGGACATGACTAGCATCAAAGAATCTTACTGAAGACAAACTCAAATAGTTTTTTGTGTTATACTTGATTCAAAGTTTTATCTAGAGTAGTGAACTGACTAGCTATCAGCCAACAGACTTACCTGGCAAGAGTCAACAACTTCACAGTTAGCACTGTTATCTTTATAGTGTAGATCTTTGTATATGCACATTAGGGATGCAATGGCTCACGGTATTCTGTCGGTTTAATACACTCGCGTGCGCCGCTGTATTGCGATATGCCTGTCATTTTCCTTTCATTTCTCAAACTTTCTTATCGCACCTCAGTCTGAACGCACGTTGTCAGTTAGACTTTCCCTGAAGCCTATCAGCACTCTGTATGCAAATATGAGCTGGAGAAGAGAGGGGAACCTAAGAACCAAATGATCTCAGTTCCAACTTGTCAATGGCTAGTACAGTAGCTAGACAGAGAGAAGCACCGCTCCCGTGGCCCAAAAACAACTGATGCATATCGACCCGGGGGCCCAATGTACCGTTGCATCCTTAATGCACATCAGTGTTCAGTGCTGTTAGTAAAGATAATAGTACAACTGAATGGCAGGGATGGTATTTCTCTAACAATGCACTGTTCCCTGATCAGACTGTGTCGGAGGATCTGAGAGGCCTTGCCATGGTAATGGAGTCTGTAATGGCGAAGGGACAAGAGGGGGCGATGGCAAGTGCAGTTGCAACCATGGATACAAAGGGGAATTCTGTCTGGACTGCATTGATGGATACTTCAACGAGCAAAGAAATGACACTTTCTCTCTTTGCACAGGTAAATTCTCCCTTTTCAGGCTAAGGGACCAGCTTCTGTATGCAACGGTAACATCGTTGCTAATGTCCAGTAGACATGGTCACTATAGAAGTCCCCCTACAACCACTACCTGTCTGTGTGACAAAGGGATACCCATTCCTTTATTGGTTTGAAGTAGTTGGAACCTTAGACGCTGGGAGTCTTTGAGACCAATTGGATTGAAATTTTTAAGGTAGACTAATGTGTTCTAATAGATGGATATAGATCATTAAATTGTTCCAATAGATGAATATAGATCATTAAATTGAATATTTAGTAACGGCCTGGCAAAGCACCTCAAGGGAGCAACTCAGCATTTGGTGATGTCCATGTGTTCCAGACTCCAGGCAGTCATTGACTGCAAAGGATTTTCATCCCAGAATAAAACACAATCCTTATATTTATAATTATGTTAGTTTGTCCAATTACTTTTGAGCCTCTGAAAATGGAGGGACTGTATAGAATGCACCCTGTATTGTATAATGCAATATTTGTGTTAAACCCCTTGATTTAAAGCTGAAAGTCTACATTTTAGCCACATCTTGATTGCTTGATAGATTGCTCAAATCCGCTGTGGTGGTCTACAGAGACAAAATTATGACATTTCTGTCACTGTCCAAATACTTATGGACCTGACTGTATAAGCAAAAGCCATATCTCCATTTACAAGTTTTTTTTTTTCCTTCTTTCTAATTTGTCAAAACTGTGCTACCATTGGACAGTGTGCTCTCATCTACATCATTACTGTAGCAACCAGTATGAATACTAGAACAAGAACATGCTGCCTGAATACGTAGATCCAATCTAGATCCAGTCATTTTCAAAGGGCAATATGTACAGGAACTGTCTCAACATAGCGGAGTCAATTTGAGAACTGCTCTTCTACAGTGTGTCCTACCTCCTGTAAGACCTGCACGGGCCCCACCAATAAGGACTGTGATGACTGCAAAGAGGGATGGGAGGAGGATGACGAAGAGGCATGCATTGGTAGGAAAAGCATTATTTCTTGCCAAGTGATGGAACATTGAGACCATCAAAAACATTGGTTTTTTTCTTCAGCTGGTTCGTATATCAATCTGCTTTCTTTCTCATTTCGTATTTCAAAGATGTTGATGAGTGCGCCGAGGATTCTTCCACATGCAAAGAGGATCAGTTTTGCCTAAACACTCAAGGCTCTTTCTCCTGCAATGGTAAGACAGGTCGTACCTTAAGGTGTCGTAAGACATGTATTTCAGTATTATTTTCTACAACTTGCAGTGATGTGTAGACTGTCTTGTGCAATACTGGCATCTACATATTGATATGTTTCATATTTTTCCAGCTTGCGACAAGGTCTGTTCTGGCTGTAAAGGGCCGGGCCCTGACCAGTGCTTAGCTTGCTCGGAAGGATTCATGGAGGAGGAAGGCATATGCACTGGTAAACATCTGATCGTCTACTTTTGTAAGAGCGGAGGTGGTAACAGGAGTCAATAGCCTGGAGCATAGTAGAGGGTTAGAGGCTCAAATCATAATCAGTTTCTGTACAGTTCACAGTTCATACAAAAATGAGCTTGAACTTCGAGCCAACCAACATCAGGAACTCAGCTCTATGTGCTCTGTTGTGATGGCAGATATGAATGAATGTGATCAGCCTGAAGCTCTATGTGTTGTGATGGCAGATATGAATGAATGTGATCAGCCTGAAGCTCTATGTGTTGTGATGGCAGATATAAACTAGAAAATGCATTTCCTGAAGGAAATACCAGTGCATGAAATGTAAAAGTTAAGAAAGGAAGAAGAAAAGAAAGAAGAGTGAAGAAGCAAAGAAGAAAGGAAAGAAGAGTAAAAGAAGGAAAGAAGAATGGAAGAAGGAAAGAAGAGTGAAGAAAGGAAAGAAGAGTAAAAGAAGGAAAGAAGAGTGGAAGAAGGAAAGAAGAGTGGAAGAAGAGTGGAAGAAAGGAAAGAAGAGTGGAAGAAGGAAATAAGAAAAGAAAGAAGAGTGAAGAAAGGAAAGAAGAGTGGAAGAAGGAAAGAAGAAAAGAAAGAAGAGTGAAAAAAGAAAGGAAGAGTGGAAGAAGGAAAGAGAAATGGAGTGAAGCAGAGAGATGGAGTGTGAGAGAAAGTAGACTGAGAGAGATAAAGAGAAAGATGGAGAGAAAAAGAAGTAGAGTATGGAAGGTGTCTCTTAATATTCCTAGTTATACAGTTGAATGGAGAGGGACAGAGAGAAGAGGAGCCTTGGAACCTTGGCGCAGGTGTCAGTGAAGCACAGGTGCAAGCCAGTTTAATGACCCTATTATGATGTCATAATGGCCCAATGTAAGTCAATGGGAAAATTTGTATTAGTTTTTCTTTATTATCTTATAAAGTTTTTAAAAAGTGTCGTTTACAAGACCTACGCGAAAAAGTTTGAACGAAGTTTCTACGTTAACCGGTTCGAGCTGAATTAATCGCAGAAGTCGGTAAGAAGAATAATAAGAAGAAGAAGAAGTATTAGAAGCCTAGGAACAACAATACAGGGCATTTCATGCACTGTAATGAATGTGATCAGCCTGAAGCTCGGTGTGCTCTGTTCTGATGGCAGATATGGATGGATGTGATCAGCCTGAAGCTCTATGTGTTGTGATTGCAGATATGGATGGATGTGATCAGCCTGAAGCTCTATGTGTTGTGATTGCAGATATGGATGGATGTGATCAGCCTGAAGCTCTATGTGTTGTGATTGCAGATATGGATGGATGTGATCAGCCTGAAGCTGTATGTGTTGTGATTGCAGATATGGATGAATGTGATCAGCCTGAAGCTCTATGTGTTGTGATTGCAGATATGGATGGATGTGATCAGCCTGAAGCTGTATGTGTTGTGATTGCAGATATGGATGAATGTGATCAGCCTGAAGCTCTATGTGTTGTGATTGCAGATATGGATGAATGTGATCAGCCTGAAGCTCTATGTGTTGTGATTGCAGATATGGATGAATGTGATCAGCCTGAAGCTGTCTGCACTGAGGAGCACCAGGACTGCCTCAACACCGTTGGAAGCTACGAGTGCCAGTGTGCTGATGGTTTCCATGACGAAGGTGGCACCTGCATTCCAACTCCCACATTAGGTAAGTCCTGATATTCCAAACTGTATTTTTAGTGTCCGATATGAAGACACTATTCTCTGCCAGTTCAAATTAAAATAAGACTTTGCTTTGTTTTTTGCATTGGTTTACTTTCATTTTGAGATTTATTATTAGATCAGAATTATTATTAGATAGATAGATTTACTTGGTCTAAATTTGTTGTAAAGGTGTTACACAATATGGTCATGGACACTTCATATATTAAGCACCAGCAATTTGAAATACTGTTGTGTAAAGTAAAGTGTATGAACATCATCTCAAAATATGTTGAGCCACTTTAAACAATCCTGATACCATCCATTATCATAAATACGCCGAGAGCACCGCAGCAGTGTTGTTAATTAGGTGTATGATTCTCAGAGGATGTTGCATATGACCTTATGCCACTTCTTTCCTCTTATCCTTAGAAGAGAATCAGCAACCGTCTGAAGATCAACTAGTCCCTGATAGTCAAAAGCCTGTGGAACATGAAGACCTGTGATGTCGTTCTGATTTTTAATTCCTTGATTGAACACAAGGGGGAGATAAAGCATTGTGATAGTCCCTCATCAGCTGAATGTCATGTATTGAACGATGCTTCGGACATCATGGCCTTCACTGAACTGAACTATCTCAGTACTTGGTCATTTTTGCCAGGAACTGCCCCACGGAACAGTGGAAACATTTGACTCAAGTTGTTTTTGCTGCCATAGCACTAGGAGGAAACATTGTTTTGTCAAGCCAGCCTAATAAAATTGAATCACTGTTTATTATGATTAGCGCTTTAATTGTCTTAATTAAGAGCTTGTATTGTGTTTGAAATCAAGCAGCTAGTAGTATATTTCTACTTTGTCCCTCAGCAGTGACTGAATAGCAATTATGTTGGTTTGAGAATGAACACCAGGTGGCAGTATAGCACAGGAAATAGAAATTTACTGAGGAAAATTGGATAAGTAAAGCATGAAAGATGAGGATTTATTGAAAAAAAAGGGTGCTTATGATATCCTACTCCTCTGAATTGTGTTACCAAGCCCCTATTTGAAGATGTTATCCCGAATGCTACATGTCTCATAGCAATGAGCTGCTTTGTTTGTAGTTATCTGACAGACTGCTGCAAGAGAGTTGGGCTAAGAGTAAGAGCTTGTTGTAACACATCCTTGAGCCGGGGCTTTCTACTGCAGATGCAATCTCACAATTCCCCTTACTTACCCACCCCTGTCTGCATGATGGTACTTTTCCAGTGAACCACATTGTTAAAACAACTCATTCAAGGGGAAGCCAAGAGGTTTTTGAACATATATATAGCCTGAACTGTACATTACACACCGCATGTCATGTATTGAGTAAATCCCTGTGTGGACAGTTATATGCCCAGGAAGCCCGCTGAAATGGAACATATAATGGTAAATCTTAAACAGAGTGCAGCACAACTCTTCTCTTTGCTCTGTTGTGGTTTTGCTTTGCCAGTAATGCTCAGCTGTGGTGCATGTGGTTTCACTCAGGCCAGGGTGACCACAAGGACACTGCCAATTCCCCCAGAGCATGCTGGGATGCCAGTGCTCAGTGTGTATATGTGTGACTTAGCGGAAGGGCAAGGAATTATGTGGAACTGACCCGAAGTGAATACCTTGATCAGATGAAAGCCCTGAGGAAAAGCCGCCCAGGTGGTGGAGAGAGAGAGCGACCCTCCCTGTCTCTCTGCCACAGGTTCCCCGGTCCCCTCCCTCCATCTGTGGTTTGGACTCGAGTGAGGTGCAGCTGTGCCATGTGCTTTCGTTCAGGACGTTGTGTGTGATGTGGTCACCTCCTTCCCTCTCGTCCTCTCTGTTGTGGCTACCCGCTTTGCCTACTCAGAGCTCCACAGCAAAACACTATCAATAAAGTTGGACAAATTTTGGCGCTGTTGGGTTCAGGCGTTTGCCTGCACTTGATTTTGGGAGGACCAACCAGGTCAGGAACAGCAATGGTGCACTCTATACAAACCTGGGACAACAATCACTCCTAAGTCCATAAGTCCATCCTCTCAAGCACAGTGTAACCCATAATGTTGAACTCCACTTCAACTGTTTAGTCTGGTATTTGGTTTGGATGTCTCATGGCATCGATATTCTATTGCATGCTGCTCTCTAATGTATTTGTTGTTTTTCAGTTTGTTTTAGAACTCTTGAAAGCATTCATGTGAAGGTAAACAGTTGAGTCTGATGAGGTGTTCTAACCCAGGACTCCACAAGACATCAGAGGGAGTGGCATTCACTAAGCCATCCTTGTGCACTTTCAAGAGATTTTGTAGACAAGTGAGATGGATTGATGCGTCATTCTTTTGAACTAGCTAGTGTGTGTGTGTCTGTGCATGTCTGCTCTGATTGTGAATTCAATGAGAAAAGCTTTGATCTCCTATATTGCTTTGTATGTTTTTTCCCTTTGGGTTTGTACACTATCTTTGTGGGCAAGGCTGGTGGGGATCAAACAGCTTTGTGATTGCGTGTGAGTGGCCATCTTATGCGTCCAGCCTCCAAGAGATGAATAACCCCTCCTCAACATCCAAGAAAACACCCAAAACAAAAACAAATGGTGCGTTTCTTCAATTTGTAAATATTTTGCTAGAGGCAAAAATGTTCTTTTCCCATTTTGCACTTTAGATCACAAAATGTCCATCTTTTTGATAGATTCAAAGTATATTAGTACTGTATTATATATTTGTGTCCGTGTGCTGTAACTAAATTACAAATTAGTCTTAGTATCCTTGAAAAGTCTGTTCGAAGTATCTGCAGTAGCCACAAGAAAGAGTACAACAGCTCCTCCAGCTACTCTGGGATACAGACTTCTTTTCTGCTTATTAAAAAGAACTTAATGTGCAGCAGACTTCTGCGTTTGTGTTATCAAGGCAATTTCATTTCCTGACCAATATTAACTCATATGGTTTTGTTTTATCTGGAGGGCAACCCCACACAGGATTTAGAATAAAATTGTTCCTGTTTGAAAGCGTATTAAAGTTCAACAGGGGAATTCACACACTCTTGTGACTGACCACCTAGTGGGAGTTGTGTAACAGAAAAACAGATCCAAGTTGTTTGCAGCTGAAAGGCATGAAACCTCAAACATGGAGGGTGATTTCAAAGGATTGCTGTTTTTTTTCGTTATTCAAAGATTCCCAAGGAACCCCTGACGAAAGGTGAAATAGGTTGACGTCTCGCTGCTCTCACAGATGAGGATGGTGACGCAACGGCACCATGTGAACCCCAGCTTGTTGTGAAAGTTCACAACACACTGATCCCACTGCTGTTTGTTGTGGATTGCCGTAACACTTTGCACATGTTTCTTGACAGATCATTTTCCAGACGTGCTCACCGGTCCTCTGGTTGGAGGACCACACACACACAGACACACTCCATTGTGCTGATGCCCAGGGTGAGGACGGAGCGTTGGGATGGAACAGGCTACAACATATTCAGAGATACAACAGAATGCAGTGTGTTTGTGTGTGAGAGGATGTCTATACGCGTGTGGGTGAATGGGTGTGTGTGTGTGTGTGTGTGTGAGAGAGAGAGAGAGAGAGAGAGGAGGGGGTTGGGGTTGGGAGAGACTGATGATTCTGCATTCAGATTCCTGTGGGGTAAAATGCTGCTGGGTCAGCGCGGCTCCCTGGCGGCTTCTGACAGGTCAGCGTTTTGGGGCATATATCAGCGCTCTGTGGAGCTGGCTGAACTGCACAGCATCCCCTCTCTATGCTCACCTCTCATGCAAACGCCATAGTGTCAGTTATGTCTCTGTTATTATGCCTCACAGGCCTCCTGATAGGAAATGCTCAGAATCCACTGTCAGGATCGTGGATAGTAACAGTTCAAGATTGCATCATGTAGAATGTGATTAGGATGCATGACAGAATGCAGTGATGACGGTGTCCATACTCCAGACAGGGAGTTTACTTTAAAATGCCTGTCAATAAATAATACAAAAAATATCAGACAATTGCTTAAATTATACACCAGAAAAGGAGGATAATAATAGTGTA
Source organism: Clupea harengus (assembly GCF_900700415.2). Lineage (NCBI taxonomy): Eukaryota > Metazoa > Chordata > Actinopteri > Clupeiformes > Clupeidae > Clupea > Clupea harengus. The sequence continues at coordinate 17,730 of NW_024879954.1, read as the reverse complement.
GTTAATAACAGAGCACATGGATCCCATCACTTATTTAGGGTTTAGATCTAGGTCAGACTTGTAGCCAGTAATATAACTTACAACAATGCCAATTCCCATTCTACCAACCCTGGCATTGAGTAAAGCCATTCGAAGAAGACTGGAGATGGTAGAATGCTGCATACTTGACATGTGGGCTTTCCTATTGGTATCGTTTTGTGAAATAAGGCTTCACTTGAGAGATGTCCAAC
>NW_024879954.1:0-12500 GCF_900700415.2 Clupea harengus | reverse complement strand
TTTTTATGTGACAGACACAAATAAACCGTAAATATAGTCCTATTTAACACTGTGTCCATCATACACCTATGCAATTGATACATGTCTGGTTTAAGGGAGAATTACAAGTGAAGTGCCTGGATATAATATATTATATATATATATATATAAACATATATATATATAAACTTCGGCCATACAATGTCAATTCAATTGGGTGTGCTCCTTGACAAATCAAACATAAATGGATCACTCAACGTATTACTGTAAGCTGTCTCTTCTGGCTAAGGTCAAATGTATGTCTAAAGTTAGGGTGAAGCCACACGCGTTATAGAGGGGTGACACATGTCTCGTCATCAGTCTGAGGATGAATACGTACAGAGAAGCATGTTGCTGCCGTCTCCCTGTCCCCTTAGACCCACATCACATGTGCTCAGTGTCACACTGGCCCTTTAACAGGAATGATTTCACACCAGAGACACAGTCAGAGCAACATCTCATCATGGCATTCTCCATCCCCGCTGTTGCTGCATAGTGCACAGACCACTGGCCCAATCAGGGTTACACTAGGTGTTGCTCAAGTGGCAGTTTAGTGGCATACTGTGTGACCCAACACACCACTCATACAATATGTCCTTTGTAAAGGCCCGCCTTGTGTCTCGCTCAGGCCCCGTGACAAGATGATCTCCAAAGCAAGGCCATTCACACACAATGCATGTTCCATTTGCAAACGGACCAAACAGCCCTCCTCTCCCCCAATACTGTTTAGTCATAGACACTTGCATGGGCCCCCCCCCTGGGTCTAGGCCTGGGGGTCATCTGTACCCTTTGACCCCCACTGATGGCTGGCCTGCCTTTGTATGTGACCTAGTGACATGCACTTGAGGATCATGTGGCGTTATTTCCTTTACCCTCTCGCTCTCTTACTCATGCATTCACTCTGCTAGCTCCATGTAATGCCCTGGAAAAGACTAGGCACTCAGCCCTTTCCACATCTTGAATAATTAAGCCACTGTGAGCAGTTCAGTGAGCAGATCTATGAGGTTATTTTTAGAATGCATGAAAAGACACTTAACTTATGACTCATTACAACGCAAGGAATGATAAATGGACCCATAATAGCATTTGGTGCGTATGAAACAGTGATGGAATGACAGCACAAACAGGCAAACGTCACGTGGAGAGCTGCTCTTCATCAAAGACTGACGACAACCCATAACATTACATTGAATCCTGATTCTGAAATTTCTATATTTGTATCATCAGTGGTGAGCTAAATAAAGAAAATAATTGTTCCTCTTGTTTTATTATATCTTTAACTTAAAACTCTTTAACTTGACCTCCATTTGACAGCTAGCCTCTCGTTGAACTCCAAAGCTTGTTAGATAATCCTCTGAGCTTTTCGCCCTGAGTATCTCTTCAGCTCCTTGGGTCATATAGGACCCCTCTGTCCAGACCATTGTTTGCCGCATGACCCATCAGTATCAGCTCATACTCTGTAGTAAAATCATGCCAGAGAGACATATAGGAAAAACTCATAGTTCCTGTTCAGCCAAAGGCAAACAACAAAGACAATACAGACATTTGAATTGAAACCAAGTCCAATCACTTTTTTTTTATTTAACATGAAATGTAATAAGGTTACATCTTTTGAGCCACACTCTCATTAGATCCTCCGCCGAACATCTGAGTGAGTTCCTCTGATCATCACCGGATCATGCGCGGTGTTCATGCCAATCAAGACGCTTCTCAGTGGGGAAAAATGGGGCTTTTATGATATCACCAAACACTAACGATGACTCTCAAAGCTGGCAGCTGGCATGGAAATCATCCATGTGCATTCACCTCAGTCTGCCTGATGAAGTCATACCACATTAACAGAGCAGAACAAACACCTGGACCGTAAACCTGGCTGCCATGGTGATGAGGCACAATAAAGGGCTGTTTACAAGATGTTGATCCCTGTGGCATGTCAGCTTGACTGTTGGAGCTCTTTGATGTCCATTTAAAGGGAAGTCAACACGCTTTAGTTATCCTGGTGTCCACAACAACGATGTGTCACTGTGACAATTCCATTTGACCTATCAAACAGACTATGACAAAACTCAGTTGTGCTGAACAGTAAACACTGTGTTAACATAAGCAGCTAACATTTTAGATGAAACGGTTTTGTGTTACAAAGAATGTTTGATGTGTAATGGGATATTGATGTATTTTTCTCATTCCCTCGAACACACACACACACACACACACACACACACACACACACACACACACCTACCCTCAGCAAAGCAGGTATGTGTATCACAATCTAATAATCTGACACTGATTTCTACCAAATGTACAAGAAGGCCAGGCTGAAACCCAGTACCTAGGATAGAAGATAAAAGTTTCCTCTGTTGCAACTGCACACATGAATGTTCTGTTGTCTTTGTTCATGTTGACTTCTCCCTAAGGGCAAAACGTCGAAGCCAATCATATTCATTAAGTCCTGGAACACTGTGTCAGTTCTCATTGAGTAAAAGGCAGTTAGGTATTCTGTCACAATCCTGTGCCAGGAAAGCCCTTTACTGAACAGGAAGTTAGGGCAAGGGACTTCTAGTAAGTGACCCTATTCTGATGGTGACACGGTTGGTGTTTGGGGAAATAGCAAACTGTCCACGAAGAGGCAGCATGACCAGGTCTTTTTTGTGTACTCTCTGAGTCAATATTTGAATCTCTCTGGTATGCTGTCCTTCTGCCCAAATGCCCTAACTGCCGGTCTGATATTATGTTCTAGAGCCAGAACAGTGATACATCAGGATCATCCTAGAATAACAAGTTATGAAATGATTCAAATGATCCCGATGTTCTTCATTCATAGCTACTTTGACGTTTTACCTACTGTATGTTCACCTATATTTCAGCTGTCCTCATCTTATTACACCTCCCTTTTCCTCTGATGTTAAGGGTTGATGAAGTAAAAAAAAGACACCTTTTCCAATCCAAGGGGATCATCAAGCAGCAGTGATATTTTTAGCTGTCTGCTTTTAACACACCTTTACAGAATGTCTTTTTATATACAACATGGAAATAGTAATAGTAATAGGTAATAGTAAGCAAAAAAACTCCTATTTTCTGTTCATTTCTATGTCATATTGACCACATTGTGTGTGACCTACTTTTTTGAAGCCAACATCTGATATCCAAACCCCAAAGTCAGCACTCCCCTTCTGTATACAATACTGTGCACATTCTTTTCTGGATCTGTTTTTAGAAAGGTCCTTTGAGTGTTTGGTTTCCTGCACCTGACCAGAGCAGATGGGATACACACACAAGGCTGAACTTGCTATGTTGGAAACTGGACGCTTGTCTCTGCATCCTGCTGTGATTGACATGCTGTCCCTCTGCACCTGTGAGATTACAGGACACATCACTTGAAAGCATACCTGTGACGAGTTAAGTCATTGATTCAGATTTTCAGCTATGATGGTTAAATGAGATACAAGATATTCTAGTTTCACCTCCTCACAGAAACACACTGAAAATGTATTGTCTGACATGAAATGTCAGAGGCTTTTAACCCCCCTATTTTTCCATCTTTTGATTCTTGGAATTAAGGGTGAGGGAGAAATTCTGCTTTATTCCCAGAAAAAAAAAGTGCACCAAGAGAACAGCCCGTCCTGAAATCCGACCGGCCCGTAGACAAGGGAGCCGTGACAACCTGACCCGTCACCAAACAGGATCCGCTCGCCTGTAAACAGATAGGGCGGTGGCTGTTCACCTTTGTTGCTTACGTGTGATTAGATCTAAGACATAATTTGCATATAATCGAAAGAAAAAAAAATTACAGCAACCTTCATGGGAACCCTCACACACACACACACTCTCAAAGAACAGGAAATGGACACCAACAACAGCCTACCTGTTCCTGACCTGTTCCATAAAAAGTGAACCCAAAACACTCTCAAATACCACAGGGCTTTCATGGCTGCTCAGGATTATGCATAGATGTATGCACAGGATTAGTCAGATATAAAAATGGACATGAAGTAGACAAGAACAAAAGCAAATAGAAAACTCAATGTCCTTAGTATGTATGACTTTTCTTTACTCAAAGACCTCTCATTGTACCATATTGAGTAATGTAATGAACATCAGGGGGTTTATGAATGGAGAACCCCTTAAAGAAGCCCGGGGAGATGGTCATTGCTGTACTGTCACTGTGTCAGTATTCTTAAGGCCTCTGACACTGGAGTCTTCATCACGAGGGGGCATGCAATACGTTTCATTCATCATCATTCATAATTCCATTTGGACAGAAAGCATGATACCTAATGCTGATGATGATGACAACATGGATACGTCACTGAACAAGTCACTGTTGTACGTCCAACAACCTATTTGTGGATGAAATGTTCACGAGTTATTGCCATTGTATGTCTATGAAGAAGCTTAAACGGGTGACTTCATTAAGCATTTCTATAAACAGAGCAGAACCGTTATTAACACTCACACATGCGCTGCTGTCCTCTTAAACGGCATGCACAACAGTGGGTTTGATTTTCATGTCCATCAAATTTTTTATTTTGAAGAGCATGCATAGGATAGACTATATTGTAAACCCAGAATAAAAAGCCCACATGTGGGAAACATGTAGGACTTGCAATGTCACTGTGTGGAGACAAACCCGGGGAAGATACACCAAGGCACAACTGGACAGCATTTCAAAGAAAGCCTGTGAAAAAGACCACACAGAGAAAAAAATATATGTGGCAGCGTAGAAAAAAATAGAGTGCACAGATTCTCACACTGAGAGAAAACTCCCTCCAGCTGCCACCAGCAACCATCTGAAAAGGAAAGCTGAGGCTAACTGGGTCAGATTGAGCTGAACCATGATATGTAGAGTGATGTGGCCATTGTATCACTCGCACAGGCTTGAATTTGTCCTTCATCGTGCAACATTACATTCTATCTCTTGATGTTTTAAGGCTGACTGATTTACAAAACTACTTCAGTCCGCAATCAGACTTTGTCATATTCCCTAACAGGACCAAGTTTTTTCAAAGACCTGGTTACCCATACCCTGTACTTGTGATCCCTCTCTCAAGACTACAGCTCCCGGGAACATGTGCTGAGTGGTTGGGCTGAAATCTTGGAGGGATCATAAAAGAAACCAGTACTCACAGGGGGCCTCAATGAATAGTCTGGCCTTCCACAAACAGACAGTTAGTCCTCTCCCAAGCAGCCGCAGTGCATTTCTGAAGGGACGGCAGGTTTGGTTTGATGCGGGCCCGCTGCATACCTGTGGTACAGCTTGCTCTCTAATCAGAATCACAGCCTCCGCACCCAGAGTGGAGCGGTTTTAAATGCCCCTGATCAGTTGATGAATGCCTTGCTGTTATTTCAGCTTTTAATTAGGCATTATGTTTCAGAAACCATGATATTGTGAGAGAGCCTACGATCATTTTAAGTTAAAAATGGAAGAATCTTAGAATTCCAGGAACTCAAAATCCACTTAGAGATGGGTCGGAGAAAAATGCCAGGTTGTGATCTTATTTTTGATCGTATTTAAAGTGCAGGAACACTTCTACAACCTTCTATGAGTCAACTGCAATGTTGACGTGTGACGTGAATAAAAACACGTACGTACTAGCTGTTCTCATTCTTGGACTGGGCCACAAATCAGACCTCAGCTTGAGCAATAACAACCTATCATATCACAGCTCCATGAGCCGAAGGGCATGAAGACATTCCTTCCATTTACCCGAGCACAATAAACATCTCCCATCTCTGCATGACCATTAGTTTGTAGGTGATCTTGTTATTACATCTGGAAAGGCTTTAGTCATTCTACCGCTTTTGTATATCTAGATGATGCCTCCGAATGAATAAAACACTTCAAAATGTACCTCTGACAAACTATTCACTCATCCTTGACTCAACCTCTTCTGGCCAGAACTCTATACATAGCCTCAGGGGCATCTTTTGAACAAGATTAAACTAGCATTTATGAATAGTTTATATGTTCAGTCACAGTGCTACAAAAATGTTGGAGGACAATGTAGGGAGACCTTAACATGTAATAATAATCTTAATCTGTATTTTTATAGAGTGTGTGGTAAATTTTGATTCGTGTCTGTTATGTTTTACCAGTGTAATGAAATTGATGTTAGCTATGATTAGCCAGCTAGCTAGGATAACGTTGTAAGCACTGGTATGCTAGTTAGCTGACTGTTAGGAGATGCAGAATTAGCTTCCCACTAAATATGTGAAGCTTGGAAAGATATTGTTTTTGATCTTTAAGAGAACACAGCATTTCAAACAATGGAGTACAGAATATGACTGGGGTATTGTGGTACAAAATCTATCGTCCAGCAGTTAGTATGTGACAGTAGAAATGATTTGCCTTTGGTTTAGTCCAGCAGCAAAGGATTGGAAATGGTAAGTGTTCTCATTGCAATGAGTGTGTTCAGCAGTGTGGATAGGGGAAATATAATCCCTTACGTCTGGAGCACAAAAAAGAAAAGATAAAGAAGGGAGGATGAAAAATGAAAATTGTTTGAGATGTATGAGACAAAAATAAATTTAAAAAAAGGTCCAAGACGGGTTACTTATTACCTTTTTAAAAGCAGGTTCATCTTCTGCCTTATTATAGCTTGCTAGGTTAGGTCAGGTCCCAGCCAGTGAAAAAGTTAAGGTTGTAAGATCACTGGCTGCACTGAATACTAGGCTATTTCATTCAGTAATTGAGTAGGTTACCAAACTGAATATTGGCCTAAATTGCATGCTTGGTCATTAGGTGTTTTGACTATGGGTTGTGGGTTGTAGCTTGCCAGTTTTTTACTTTACTTAGTGTAACATGTATCTGTTGTTACTTCTGTCTTACAGTTCTGCGTCCCAATTTAACTAACATTACCTCTCAAACTGTGATAGGCGAATCGTTCATGTGGTGCCTTCCTTTCACCATGAAATATGACAGTCCTGATTGTTTAAGTGACTATTGCTACGGAATTGTGTGGCGATAAGATTGGCACTATTGCTACGGATCTGGGTCAGTAGATCATGAATAGTCAGCGCCACCACACGATTCATGCCCAAGTTGGTACGGTGAATAGCATTGTCTAACAACCAGTCGACCTGGATTCGATGCCCAGCCACTGAACGTTCCTTTGGACAAAATGTGCGCTGAATACTTTACCTTTAATAAATTTTTTCTTTAAATCAATCAATGTTGTCACAAAGGTACTGACTAATTATATGGCCTACCCTGACTAACCCTTGTCATGGAGGTGTACCGGCAGCGGACCATTTGGCCCAGTTAGGAGCGGCCTGGAGGGAACACTAGCGAGCGGAGATGCCCTCACAGAACAGTGCCATATTACCCCCACATAGATAATGTGTTTTTTTGGCAGCAATTTTGTAATTAGCTTTTGTTCATTTCAATTTGCTCTGTATATAAAGATGATAAGTTGTATTAGTATACTCTGATTCAGAAATATATGTTTGGTATTTGGGATTTGGGATATGTTAGCCTTCATTCAAGGAATTTGTCACTCACCTCAATTGCTGGGGTTACCAGTGAGTTTCATATTAGGATTGCAGGTTTAAAATGAAACTTTGTCTGCATTGGTTTATGGTAGGCTACAAATGTTGCACAGACATATTCGGTTGCATATTGTCATATTGTGTAAATCTAAAACCTAAGATTCAAAAGAAACTAGAAAATGCATTCCCTGAAGGAAATACCAGAGCATGAAATGCAAAAGTTAAGAAAGGAAAAAGAAAAGAAAGAAGAGTGAAGAAGCAAAGAAGAAAGGAAAGAAGGAAAGAAGAGTGGAAGAAAGGAAAGAAGAGTGGAAGAAGGAAGGAAGAGTGGAAGAAGGAAAGAAGAAAAGAAAGAAGAGTGAAGAAAGGAAAGAAGAGTAGAAGAAGGAAAGAAGAAAAGAAAGAAGAGTGAAAGAAGGAAAGAAGAAAAGAAAGAAGAGTGAAGAAAGGAAAGAAGAGTAGAAGAAGGAAAGAAGAAAAGAAAGAAGAGTGAAAGAAGGAAAGAAGAAAGGAAGAAGAGTGAAAGAAGGAAAAAAGATTGGAAGAAGGAAAGAAGTGGAAGAAGGAAAGAAGAAAGGAAAGAGAAAACAAATTAGAGTATGCAAGGTGTCTCTTAATATCCCTAGTTATACAGTTGAATGGAGAGGGACAAAGAGAAGAGGAGCCTTGGAACCTTGGCGCAGGTGTCACTGAAGCACAGGTGCAAGCCAGTTTAATGACCCTATTATGATGTCATCATGGCCCAATGTAAGTCAATGGGAAATTTGTTATTAGTTTTTCTTTAATATCTTAAAAAGTGTAAAGTTCAGAAAAATGAAAAATACATAGCATAAGTGTCGTTTACAAGACCTACGCGATAAAGTTTGAACGAAGTTTCTACGTTAAGCGGTTCGAGCTGAATTAATCGCAGAAGTCGGTACAAAGAATGAGAAGAAGTATAAGAAACGAAGGAATAACAATACAGGGCATTTCATGCTCTGTAATTAGCTGAGAAATGGACTTCAGATAATCCCAGGTGACACCAACCCCCTGCACTTACCTTCAGTCATCTTCTCCACACCTGTGTGATAGAATCTAATGAGCACGCCAAACTTGAAGAACAGATCGGAAGACGTAGTCAGGAGTTCTGGAGTTGATTTCAGTGTGGAGACATCCTCTAAGTGTGTTGCTCAGAGAATGGCCTACCAGATTGTAGAATGTGTTGGAATTTATACCATTGAGTCTGGTAGGATACAAGGGGTGTGGGGGCGGGGGGGGGGGGAGAGAGAGAGCACACCCTACAGGTTATGGCAGGAAGGGGAGACAGTGGGGTGGGGGGTTCACCCGTGGGGGGAGGGGGAGAGAACAGAGGACAAAGGGTGATAGCAGGAAAGAGGCTAGGGGAGGGAAGGGGTTCAGATGCTAACGGTTCAGCATCTGAGACAGACAGAGTACACATCCATGGGTATGGTTTACAGATACAAAATAATGCCACGCTTATTCCATGTCTCTTACAACAGTAGAATAGCAAAATGCGGTTCCATCACGTGTTTACAACATTGGATTTGGTGTTTACGTTGCTTCTGCATAGTGTCGTGCTAATGATATTTGATTACTTTTATTTAAATATATTTAAAAGATGCATTGAATTCAGTTCAAATTGAAAATCTATGCAGAAGTGATTCATTGAAGAAGAAGATTACTTTGCCCCTTTTGCATCAAGTATTATGATGTGTATTTGTCCTCTCTCACTTACCTCCCATACCATAGCTCTGGGAGAACAGTCTGCCCTGTCAGTGCACCACCCACTTCCCCATCTGTGGCCACAGAAGCCCCGCTAGCCCTTCTGGCATACCCCTCTTTGTCTGTTAAGTTGTCAACTCTGCCATCCTAAGACTGTGGGGTGCCACTGAACTCTGCCATCCTAAGACTGTGGGTACCACTGAACTCTGCCATCCTAAGACTGTGGGTACCACTGAACTCTGCCATCCTAAGACTGTGGGTACCACTGAACTCTGCCATCCTAAGACTGTGGGTACCACTGAACTCTGCCATCCTAAGACTGTGGGTACCACTGAACTCTGCCATCCTAAGACTGTGGGTAACACTGAACTCTGCCATCCTAAGACTGTGGGTAACACTGGCTTGTGATTTCATCATTTCAGTAAGGCCTCCTTTTCTCAACTCATGACCCTGATGATCTATCCAAACATCAGCAGTGGTTTTCAGTGGCAATCTCTACTTGACTTATTTGGCTTCATGTGAGCTTTTCCAAATAGCTCACTTTTCTTACATGATTCACTGTATCAATAATTCTTTATATGTGATTTAATATAGACTTATTTTCAGGTAATCAGATCAATTTGGTCGGTTGAGACACACTGAAAATGTCTTCAGAAGACTAACATGTTAAATGACAAGCAGAATTACTCTGAGTAATTGATTTAATATAGACTTATTTTCAGGTAATCAGATCAATTTGGTCGGTTTGAGACACACTGAAAATGTCTTCAGAACACTAACATGTTAAATGACAAGCAGAATTACTCTGATTTATAATGCCCCTGCCCCCCCCCCCACACACACACCCCTCATGATAAGCTATAAAAATCCTTAAAACAAAGAGATGGACATATGCTCACTTAGCTCAGTTGTTATTTTATGGTAGGTTTGAGACAGACATTCAACATACCCAGAAGGGCCCCCCCATTAAAACAACTCCATCATTTACATGTCAATAGCATGGATCCTGAAAGACACAGGCTAATGGCCACGGTAGATTTCAGAAACAGATGTCAGCATCTTGAAACTGACTCTCGTAGAAAATGGTTTGATTTAGCCCAGTGTGATAATAGAAAAGGAAGAAAAAAAGACTTACATATTCTCGTGGCATTTTGTCTCCAATTTCGATCTTTTTATTGGAATTTTGTACAAACACCAACACCACGGCAAAATGACAGCTATACAAAGTTTTGACCACAATTAGCCATGGTACCAGCATCTATCTACCCAGCCCTCCCCCAAACAAGATATCTAACCAATATCCAACAACTAATCCCCTGACCCCCCTCCCCCCCCCCCGCCCCCTCCCCCTCCCCCAACACATACCGTATGATGCCTCAGAATGAATTAAACACTTAACCCACTCCCCCCATCCCTCCATCCCCTCTCATTAGATGGGAGAGGTAGGGGCGAAAGGGGGAACATAAAAAACAAACAGAATAACCAAATAAATTATAATTATAACTTAAACTTAAATAATTCATATAAATAAAAAAAAGCAAGATAACACTAATATGAAAGCAGCTGATTTATTTTTTTAACCACTTGTAAAATTTGTCAGCCAATTAAAATGCCTGGTCATGTGTAGCTCATGGGCTCATGAATTAGGCTCCTGATCAACCCTGGAATCCCAAGGGATTTAAGGAGCAGTTCACAGCAGATGTCAAACTTAAGAGGCTTCATATTATGTTAAGATATACATACTTTGATAGTAAAAATGAATGATTGCCCATTCAGAGTTCAGCATGTGGTTATAATGCAGTTTATGTTTATTAAATGTAAAGCATTTAGAGCTATCTATTTTCAGATATAGCAGAGAAAAGGGAAAAAAATGCAAAAAAATCTGAGAGAAAGCTATTTTTGGTATTATCCTTCAGTACTATCCATAATGTATTTAAAAGCAATGATCCCTGTAAATACGTAAATGTACAGTCACACAGGATCTTACCACTGCATGAGTGAAACTGGACCAGCAGGAAGAGCAACTCACCATTTCAGTAGTCCATTGACAAAGTAGGTGCATCCCATAACATCCTATCCTATCATATGCGAGTGTCCCATGCGGAAGTCTTCTTAGAGATGGGTCTGAGGTCTGTGGTCACAAGGCGTGACTGACCTGTCCTTTTGGAGCCTATGCAGGATGCGTGTGGTTTAGCTCAATGTAAAAATCCCCCTATGATTTCTTCACATCTGTCAACCTACTATTGAAAATAAGATGTAGCGGTTTGTGAACGAAAATAACTAATCAGTCAAACAAAGAAAGATCTTCATATGCTTGAACCTTGAATCATCAAATATGCCAACTTTAACGAAACATTGATGATTGTGTTGCCTACAGGATTGTGTTTTTAAAAAAAACAGTTAATTCATACCATGTCATGAGAACAGCAAAATATCACACCTCATTAACAGGATTTGTTGACAAAGAATCCTCCATGCTTCAAATTTGAACAGTTGTAGTATGGAAGGCCTTTTCTCAAAATTGTCTGAAATTTCCACTGACTTTGATATGGCCTTATTCAGTTCAGAGTTTGTTTAAAACAACTGAAGTTATTCCTTCTTAACATGCTGTTTTTAAACGGTTGGTTTATATGAATAATACTTGATGAATAATTCAATTAAATGTAGACCTATGTCAATATAGGTACAAATCATTGCAACAACCCTAAAGGTTATTTGTTGCCTCTCCGATTACAGATGCATACAGTAGATTTTGACTGATCTCAAAGTCCTTAATTTTGTACTGTATATATGACAATCCTAGCAAGAGGCGATGCTGTTGTGTTATCAGTAATCAACGTCTCTTAAAAGTGATGCGCGAGCGATCAAGCACATCTCATTCTCATGTATGTCTGTCCTTGGCACCGCTCCATCCTCATTGCATTCCTTCCTCGTTAACTTTTTATCAGAGGGAGGGGCTAGGACGTAACAAACGTAACAACCCTTGCATGTTGACAACATCGTTCACGTCCTTATTTCAGGATGGCAATAAAGGAGGCTGCGGAGGTTTGGGTCAAGGCTAATGCCTTTTGGCCCATACTATTATACATGGGAAACAATATGGAAACATTGGTGTCATGAAGAAATTACATTTACATTTAGCAGACGCTTTTATCCAAAGCGACTTACATATGTGCGACTTACAATGTATACACATTTTACATTTACACTGATGGCACACTGCACATCAGGAGCAATTAGGGGTTCAGTGCCTTGCTCAAGGACACTTCGAC
>NW_024879953.1:0-49969 GCF_900700415.2 Clupea harengus | reverse complement strand
CCACTCCTATTCACCGCCGAAACAAAGAGCCTTGAGTTCAAGCCCAGTCGCCTTCGCGGGGGCCGCCATGCCCCCTGGCCCTTTGTCGTGTCACACTTATGCTACGGGGGCACCGTGACGCACACCTACTCACACACACTCACGCACACTCGTCTGTGGGCATGCACTATGAGACCATCTGCTCTGTCATACAGTCCTTTGTTCCCCAGTCGCGTGGGATGTTGGCACGGAGTAGCACAGGCTCTTTGGCACACTTATAATGAAAGGTTACATGAGACAAGGCCCTTGTTCATGTAAAGAGTATCATACTCAGATCTCGATCTTCAAACGCATAATGGCAGACTATATTATTTTCTGTGGGTCTGTCTGTCTGTGTGTGTGGGTGTGTGTGTGTCTGCAAGTCTCCCTCCCTCTCCTGCTGTAAGGGCTGGGTGAAGATGGTGTCTGTATGTGTGTGTTTGTATACACCAATCAATTTTGGTGCATATATATACAGGCACACACACACATGTGTGTGTGTGTGTGCCTGTATATATATGCACCAAAATTGACCAAATATTAAGCACCGACTGACACACAGTTTATAAATTGATTTAGCAAAATTTCTGCAGCCCTGCGGTTAATACTCAGGTGCGGACTATAAACAGGAATGCAGTTTTTTTTTTCTCTAGAAACAGGCACGGTAAATCTGCCAGGTAAAGCTCTCCTCCTTTCACATATGAATTCCATGAATGGATCAATTAAAAATAACATTGGATAGATAAAAAATTTCATTCACACAATCCATAAAGATAAAGTAACAGGTGTTACCAACTGACTGTTTTTTTGGAGATGAACCTCCATGACTCCTGAGAGGTGTCAACTTTACGAGGTCTCATGCCAGGTAACCTACCTATCTCTAACTTAAGAACCATCTTAACAGTTGGTAGTTGGTAGCGTGTGTAATATGAACTCATGTTATTATGATGCTGCACAGGCACCCAGAGGGTTTTGTTCATATTGTAGATTTGTAACTATCCTATGATAGCTGTCTCTAGCTTAGAGAACCATCTCAACAGTTGGCAGCGGCTAGCGTGTGTTAATATGGATGTTTGTGTGTGAATAGGAATTTGTGTTAATATGAAGATACCAAGGCACCGTTATAATTTTATGAGTTAAATTGAGGAGAACGCAACATCAGCTAGTTATGCTGCTAACTATCATTTCATGCAAACGGTTCATTTAAAATGATTTAAAAGTTTCCTTAGCTATCTAGCTAGTTAGTTAGCTAGCATAGCAACTAGACAACCATACCAACCAAGAAACTGTTTGCTGCACAACCTGAAGCAAGGTTTCATTTCTTAAAAATCAGCTTACCAATAAAAGGCAGTCTTAGGTTAAATACATATGTTTGTTTAGTAAAATTACATAAAATACTGTAATGTGTTCTATTAACGTGCGGTTTGGGATTGTATTTGTGTATTTGTGTGTGTGTGTGTGTGTGTGTGTGTGTGTGTGTGTGTGTGTGTGTGTGTGCAGTATTATCTTCCAATCTTCATCAGCATTCTTCCATCAGGTGAAGACAGCACACCATTACCATTACCCCCCTCCCCCCAGCCCTCGCCCATTATATTGATTGCAGGCCATTAGGGAACATTAGGTCTCCATTCCACTCCAATCTTTGAGCTGCACAACGCCCTTCGGGATCTCCCCACCCCCGCCTGTCTGCGCCCTGGCCTCTGCTCCTACTGGTGCTCAGCGCTGCCTTATTATGGAGAAAAGGGGATCCTCTCCAACCCCGAGCACTTAAGAGACTCCTCTGCGCATATGGTACTGACACTCCCTGGCTGGCCCTTTAGCTCAGGGGAGGGTGACGGAGTTTAAGGCATCTGGAGAGAGAGATCACGGACTTCTGACTGACGCCAGTTAGGGTAGAGGAGAGATATGCTGGGTGGGGAGTGGGGGTGGGGCAGAGAGGTGCAGAAGTCACTGCAAGGTCGATCGGCCTTGTGTTTAACAGGCTTGACACAAGGGCTCAGGGCGAAGAGGTCAGCTTAAATTGTTTTCACTGTAAACATGAGCAAACATGGTGGTCCTTGCTGTGGCAACTCCACAAGGTCAACGAATACACAGTGATGTTGTGGATGTGAGCTCACAATATATTATGAGCCTATTTGAGAAAGCCAATTTTTCCTCTTCTCGTCTTTCTCTCCGCTTCTCTCATGTGAGGTTTCTTCAAGGGGTCCCAGTGCAGGTTGACCCGAAGTTTTGTCTGGCCAAGGGCAGCGCGTGTGGATGGTGTGCACACAAGCTAATCTGAGACGAGCAAATAGGCAGTTTTGTTATGTCAAAGGAAAAGGGGCGAAAGGGCGAGAGGGAGAGTGTGATGATGCCTCACCGCGTTCCCAGACACCTGACTCCAGGGAAATAGAAGAGATGGAGGGTGAAAGGGAGAGTGAACAGCACAGAGAGATAGAAAGAAAGAGAGAGAGATGGAGAGGAAGAGAGAGAGAGAGATGAGGGGGTGTTACAGATTCGAGAGAAAGTCAGTCCAGATGGCTAGAGAAGATTAAATACCATCTGCCACAGGGATCTGGAGAGAGAGGGCCAAACACTAACACACACACACACACACACACACACACACACACACACACACACACACACACACACACACACACACACACACACACACACACACACACACACACACACACACACACACACACACACACACACACACCACCGCACACAGAACTCACTCACACTGACACAGAGCACAGACATAGAAACACACACACACACACACCACTTACATCACTGTCAGGCTGCGGGCTGATGATGTTAAGAACCCCAAAGTCCCCTCTTCGGATCTGGAGGGCCTAAAGTTGCTCTGGTGTATTATGAGTAAAGCTGATTGCTTGCGTGCCTTGATGATAACAGGTGGATAAGAACTTGTTTGTGCCTCTCCGCTCAGTGTTTCTCTGACTAAGACTGTCCAGGAAAACATGTTTTTGGCGGCTAAACCACCCCGCTGAGGAAGAGTAGGAGAGCCACAGTTGTCTCTGCGCCAACCTACACAGTGTTTTTACAGTGTTAAGTTGACTGGGTACTTTGCCTACTACTGCTAACCATAAATCTTCTGCCATTGCCACCAGGTCACCACCCGAGGCACCTTTCTACAGATCCTAAAATAACGCCTGGCAGACTAGGACCTGGCACACACACAACCGTGGCATACAGAGTTCAGTGCTCGTGCCTTAACCCTACAGAGACATTTCTAGCCTGGTACATGGGTCCATCAAGCCCATGATATAATGTGCTATTAGTCAATCAAGATGCAATTTCCTGTCCAAGTTACAGAAATACCATCTCAGAGCCAAATTACGTCATAAGCGCGCATGCACATACACAAATACACACACACACACACACACACAACACACACACACAATTGAAACTATTGAGCCTCCACAGATTTGTGAAGCGTAAATGTACCCACCTACCCTTTCCTGTTTTCCTGTCAGTAAGTTGGGGGACGTGACTGAGAGTACGAGCGACCTGATTAAACCTCTTATTGCACGTGGGAAGAGCCTATCGCACAGTCACTCATTAACTACCCTGCCATAACATGCTCCCCATCACCCACTCACCCTAAGCACTGCATTCACAAAGCATTCAAGTATTTATCAGTGATCCAGGCTAAAAACCCACTAACTTGACTGAACCACTTCTTACAGTTCAATTGAACTTAAACCGGAGGTAGGTGCAGTTTTAGAGCTGCTTGTTCTAATTTTACTCTACAATGTTGGGTGGGAGCAATACAAATAATTTGAGGACAAACGAGCGCAAGGCAAAGGCTTTTTCGAGTCACACAAAGCCAGTGCATATTTTTGACAACATCACCATTTCCTGTCGTTTCCCGCAGTCAGTTTCTGCGATCAGAAAAGGAGAATATGAGTTTACTTTTTTTTGGAGCTTTGGTATAGTCATTCTTTCTTTAAACGGTTATCAGAAACGGCCTAGTTCCCCTTCACATGAGTCATTGTCACTCTACACCCCAGCCCTAACAGGGTAGCTGACCATCTCTCACTTCCGTAAACATGCATTTCCTAATTAAAAAGCGAGTGGCTGATTGAGTGACTGAGCGCAGGCCCTACTACAGGATGTTCCAGTTCAAGCAGACACCCAAATACAGGCACAACTTCACCCTTAAGCCCTGGAAACAGCCTCCTTCGTTGGAACTACTAACACTGCATAAAATGTCAAATATTGTTTGTGTGTGCGTGTGTGTGTGTGTGCGTGTGTGCGTGTGTGTGTGTGTGTGTGTGTGTGTGTGTGTGTGTGTGTGTGTGTGTGTGTGTGTGTGTGTGTGTGTGTGTGTGTGTGTGTGTGTGTGTGTGTGTGTGTATGTGTGTGTGTGTGTGTGTGTGCATATACATTTCAGCACAAGCGAAAGAACACTCTGGAGACACAACGTAATGACAGAAGCGCTTTTCCTCATAAGTGCGATCCATAAGCCATCTCCTCCTGCATTTAAAAATCAATGGCTTTTAAAGGCGGCAGGCGCGGAGGGGAGAGCACAGAGCACAGCAGTCAGAAATCCCAAACCACTGCAGCGCCGCCAGGCCTCCGTGTGATGTCAAGAGTGAGGCCGCCGCCCTGCATCACGTTAACTCCTCAGTCACTACTCGAAGGTGACGCAGTGTCACTGAAGAACTATTTTAGGGGAGGCCATAACGTAAACATGGACGTGCGCACAAAGTGTACTTTTCCTATGAAGCAGAGGAAGTTTGTTCCCAAGTTTGTTCATTTTCTAGCCACGACATTTCATCCCAGGGCTCATACAGATGGGCAAGGGGAGTTTATCAATGCCCATATGTAAGATGTGCTCCCAGGGACTCCATCTCTCCCTCTCTACATCACACCCATGCCTGGGGCCCGCTCTCCCTCCTCTGACTAGTTCTGTCATCAAAACAGCAGGGGCCTGATCAATTAAGGGCCCTCTCCTGAGTAATCTCACGATCGATACTGTCCATTTATCACCATCTGACTAGTGTGACGACCCCGCCTCTTTTGGGTTGCTGGGCGGGCTGTTTGTCTGTCTCGGTGTTGTGTTACAGATGACCCGCAGGTGTGTTGGCTCGTCAGTTATTGGGAACACCTGGGACCGGTGTTCCCAGTACTATAAGAGCCAGTCACCCTGATTCATCGGGAGATTGCCACGGAGATCCTGACGGATATTCAGAGAGATTAAGGACGCGCTGCTCGCGCAATGCTCATCGCTACGTACTTGCTAAGATACAACATTCCACCTACTGCCCTAGCATGCATACCTACATGACATCCCTACTGATCCACTGACTGTCCCCACCTCACTGTAGTCTTGCCTGATCATATGACCGTAGTTGCTAATAAAGTAATACCGTTTTGGAGTTAAGCTCTGTGTGAATCTCTGTTATTTGCCATGGCTGTGAGCCGGTCATGACACTAGGCAGCAAAGCAACACACACACAGTGTGTAAAGAAAGTGTGCATATAAACACACACAGAGACACACACAAACACACACTTCAAACTACTTCAGAGGAGCACAAGCCTCCTCGATGCCTGAGCTGAATATGTAGAGGATCTCTGAAGCTCGGGTGTATCTTCTGAAGGGAACAGCTTGACATTTTGTCAAGTGCTGAAAACACAGCTGATCCAGACAGTGTGCAGGGTTGCAGAAGGACAACACTCAATGTGAATGAGAATAAAAAACAATAAAAAAAGATAGACATAGAGAGAGAGAGAGAGAGAGAGAGAGAGAGAGAGGCAGAGAGAGAGGGAGAGAATGAGAGAGAGTGAGAGGCAGAGAGAGAGGGAGAGAATGAGAGAGAGAGAGAGGCAGAGAGAGAGGGAGTGAGAGAGAGAGGCAGAGAGAGAGAGAGAGAGAGAGAGAGAGAGAGAGAGAGGCAGAGAGAGAGGGAGAGAATGAGAGAGAGTGAGAGAGAGAGGCAGAGAGAGAGAGAGAGAGGATAGAAAATGATGATGAAACAAGCTAACTTACATTGCATGACAATGTGTCATCATCCCCCATGGAATCCTCCAAGACATGATGGGAATCCTGTAGTCACACGGCACAGATGAGAGCAGAGATGAATATACAACACTTGTGTTACATATTTACAGAAAAATTTCAAAATGCCTGGCCTACAAACACAAGTACGGCTTTAGAATGATCTCGGTAGCCATGACGCACACTAGGGAACTAACTGGACCTTTCCTTCGCCATGACTCACTCACTGCAGAGAAAACCTCAAGTGCCCAAAGAGCGGAAACGACTATTACAAGACCTGAACCATCATAACCACATTCCAGCCATGACTGACAAGCTCTATAAATGGCACAGGGGCTGAGGCTGGATGAGGAGACTGGGATAGTCAGCCAGTGAGTGAGAAAACTGGAGGTTGACAACGCTCTGGTTTCTGTGCTTTGGGTGGAGTTCCAGATGTGTATAATATGCTTCAAAGGATCCCACAGATAGAATGATAAGGCCCTCATATGTATGCATCAGGGTCACAATTGGGGGGGCAGATATTGACTTTTGCATTTGCGTCCTGGATATGATTTTAAGGGTTTCGTATGTCTGTGATGACATTATATTGTCCGCTTTTATACAGACATTACAAAGCATGTCATAAACCCAAGCAGCTTGATGGATCACTAAATCTAAATAAGGCTGTTTTTGTTAAAAGCACGTGAACAATGTATACTAGTGAACGGTCATCTGGTCTTGGTCAAGAGGATTTATTATGGAATGCTTTTTTTGCATATCAATATTCATGAGGGATTTTCGAACCATCGGGAGCTTTTTTTCACAAGTTTCCCTTAATTTCCAACTTGGGCTGTTTGAAAATAGCTAAAAGTCTATTTCAGGAGTAGCTGATCACATCAAAACCACAGCCAACCATAATGACTGTGAATACGGGTCCTTGCTTCAGAACCGTCAGACTGTGACAGCATTAAATGCATTCTGAAGAACACGGTGATTGTGTGATCATCTTGATCTCCTCACCCTGTTACCTGAGCTTTTAATTCCAAACAACCATATAGTACACCAGTTTTTCTTTAGCAGCATGGGTTGCATCATTGCCCTTGGCACAGCTGCATAGGCAATTTAATTTGCAGACTCGAGCATAAGTACCCCAAATGTACTGAGTAACTAGACATGTTTATAATCATGCAGTAGCATCATGAACACCAATCGACAAATTAACTTGTAAGTGGTTATGTAAATAGTACCCTTCAGATAAGCCCCCTGTGTTCTCGTGTGGCGCATTATGAATTTGATGACATGAGCGCCAAAGACACCGGCTTGAATGCCTGCAGGGCTTCCATGTGCCTGTGAGCGATAGTCAACGGAGACTTTTCCAATACGCTACAATATTGTCTTCAACTCTCAGAGTAACAATAAATTAAATCTATGACGACTTTGAGAGTGTCTGTGACATCACATCCTGGATAAACGCTGAGTGTGAGCCGACTGACTGCACAACTCATCCTATAGGCGTTGTGATGACTCAGAGCAGGGTCATCAACACATCGCAACCGTCATCGGTCCTCCTTCCACAGGAACTATTCCTTAATATGGATATGGATAAACGGTTTGTTTGAAAAGAGAGGGAAACGTATTCGTTCACAGGGAAACCGACTGAAAACGTCTAACACGCTCTTCCACATTCTTTACCAGATACGCGAGTAGATAACGCCCATCTTGATGGTGGTTACCGACGGGTGTTTTTTGTTGCCAGCATGCCCCGAGGATCCGGCATCCAATTTGAAAGACCTTCACTAAACTTCCCAGAGCTGATAACAAGATTGTGAAAGTTGTCCCAATAGGCCTTTTGTCCCTGGTAGGCTATGTGATGTGTAGTCGATAGGCTATTCTGTAATAGGCCTATTTTGCTTTGCTGATGCAAAAACAAATAGGCCTATGTTCAGATTTTTTTCAAAAACACATCTTCAATTTCGAACACACTTTAAAATCAGAAGTCATTGCAGTAACTTACAGCATCAGAAGCGTACAAGTAAGTGAAATACCTTGGTAAGTTATTGCAAATGTATGTGTGAGTTTAAAGCAGGCAATAAGTTATTATCTATTAAACACGTGCACTAAATGAACAGGGTCCACATGAAAGTAACCTGACATCCGGCTGCACCATAGCCTAATTAACAAGCAAAGTCAGCGTCTTGTGTAACCCCTGTTGATACAGCCTATTTCCTAAGACTTCTATAGCCTATAGAAGTCTGCATCGCGGTTTATTAAAAGCTATCCGAATAACAGAAACTGTAATTCTACAGCAGTCACAGGTCATCATGCTAATGGTTGACCCATAAATGCCATTCGACAGGCCCTTGATGTGTGGATGTAACGTTACATTAATATTCGACTGTGAGTCATCATGTTGAATTAGTCTAAACATGCTGACCTGCGGTTCTAGGGAGAACCTTTCCGAATTCGACTAAGAAGTGTCATGTTTTTATTGTCTTGCTCAATGACGGTCTTGATCAAGACAAGGCACAAGTTTCCACAAAAGATTTTGAAGCAATAGTCGCATCCTGTCTAGTGTAGATGGGGGATGATGAACAATTCCTGACGCAACCTCCCCTGGTTACTCCTTTCCTCTTCCAGTTTGCAATTTAATTTTTATGAGTGACCATTTCTGTCAGGCTATAGCTGCGCCAACATCTCAACCTTAGGTTTTCGACGGCTATAAATAAATATAACAGCCTATTTACAGATTGGTGACCCTCTATTCTTAACAGGGTGAGAGAGTTAGTCAACTGAGTCGGCTAAATGTGGAAGTGATCGAACATCCTCCAGTAGACTGATGAAACACGCTTAAGACAAATAAATAGAATACTTCACTACCGAACCTTCAGTAGGCTACATCTTCACACACGAAGCATTAATAGGCTACAGTGCTCACTTCGTTGGCACTTTGGGAAACTGCCCTACTTCACACTCTGGTAAGAGTCAATCTACGCAACGGCACTTGCTCTTCGGATCAAAGTGAGAGAGCTTGCTACAAAGTAACATATTCCAAAGGGTATAACTCACCTCACTCGTTGCACTCGCCAGTGCCATCTTCCGCCAAGGGTCAGCTAGTTGAGCCAGCGGCATCTTCACAGTTTCAAGTTGGACAATCCAGTAGTAGAGAAATGGGTATTTTTCTGATTGCCGACGTTTCCGAGATGACTTAAAAAGCGGAAAAGTGACTGTTTCTTCAGAGGTGGGCTGTCCCTCGACGAGGGAAAACAAATGTAAAAACACCCTCTAGCGTAGGCAATAATTCGGAAGTTCCCTCCCCTCCACTTCGGCCCCTGTGTCACTGTACCTTGTTTCCACTGACTGTCTGCTCTCTCTCTGTTTCGTGAACCCAATCGCACCCACTTCCGTTTTTCCCAATATGGCGCCTCGCACTGGCTTACCTGTCTGTCAGAACGAGAGGCTCAATAGAGCGGCTTGGTGCAGTCACTTTTGCGTCATCAGAGGAGGGAGGGGCAAATACACCATGGAGTGTGCCGGAGAAACAGGTGAGAAGGACACTACATGGCACAGTGGGGCGTGCTGAGTCAACGCCTCAAACGCCAACGCCTATCTGTCCACAAATATCACCAACCATGCATTAGGCAATAGCAGATTGCAGATTATTTTTTTTAACGATAAACGTCATGAATAAACCTTGCTATGATATGTCATTTATATTGTTAGGATTATATCTGGCTTTGTCTCTATAAAATATCTGATGTCAGTGCAATTACAAGGCCATTCAGCACTAATTCCGTTAGACAATCACAAATGATAGTTTATCAGCTTTTGCGACCCCTACTGGATCAGTACACGGATATTGTGTAACTTCAAGGGAATAATCCTGTGTGCCAGGAGAGAGACACAGACCTCATCACTTGTCATTGTGATTTTGTATAAATACACAGCGTACAGCTTGGTAGCTGTTGTGTATAATCACAAAGCCTTTGTCCTAGTGGCCAGCGGCACTCAAAGGCTGTGGATGGAATTATGACAGCACTACAACAAATAATTGTTAGATTGTTTATATTCTCATTAAACTGAATGACAGAGCAAAGCAAACAGTCAGGTTTATTTGTCTTTATTTGACATGGTCCTTGGGAAAGCATGATGTGAAAAAATGTAATTTGACCTGTAAGATAACAATGCTGGCAGAGTATTTACCTCAAGGAATGTGGTGTAGAATGGGATTATTAGTATTATATATTATTGCAGGTGTTTTTTTTTCTATTATGTGCAAATTCTCAATGTCAGCAATTTAAGACATTTTCCATAAAAGCTTGTAAGCGTGTTGAGGAGAGCCAAGATCAGAACAGCACAGCACAGTTCATGTTGTATTTCCATACACCAGGAAGGGAGGGTTTACCTCCACAATAGGTTACAAGTGTCAAATACTCCCTTTTATGCTCAGTAGTTCCCATTTTAAAGTTGTATTCTTGTCCCTGTAGTGTGTTGCAGTTCACATTATTCAGGTATTGTTACACGTTAATTTGACAGCCCCTCTTATTCTGTACTCCGGGTCCCTAGAAGAGTCTACACTGAATTTGGTTGTCTGACCAAACTGCAGCGAGTATCTCTATGACTTGCCAGTTCACTGTGGAATCCAGCCGATTTCTACAATTCCTTTCTTCCACCCTCAAAATAAATCTCTTTTCAGTGTAATACATTTACTGGGGCTTTGATGAATTCAGTTTGGCAACCTCTCTATTCAATGAAACCGTTGCCTGACAAACATGTCAATAAAGGATAATTTAAATGGAATCACCACAGCCTAGGAACACTTCAGGCCCGCTCTGAAATTCACAGCACAACAAGGGTTTGCTGGCTCACAAAAGCATGTGGGAGAAAAAAAATCTTGGCTCAGCTTGGCACAGCTCAACTCAATTACAGTGCACTGGTAGGGTAACGCCATTAGAAAATAGGGTTTAGAAACACAGTCAGCATTCAAGTAGCCCTTCCTCTAGCTTATCTCTAACTCTAAAAAAAGTGCAATAGGTGCTGAAAGCTACGATACCATCAGACGGACAGACAGCAAACATATCCAATACATCTTGAGGAATCATTACAGTGCCACAGACATACATATTTCCACATATACAATACATGAATGGGGTAAACTGGGATGTAGGTCACCTTCTACGTTGGTCATACTTTCACAGTAATCATCTTTACTAAGATTTTTGTGCGTTTGTAAAGGGAATTGGGTGGGGTTGGGTAGGGCCCCATGTTTCTGGTCAAAAGGTTGTACCATGGGGTCTGAGGTGTCAAATTAAAGACAGGTAACATGGTGGCTGACAGCGGTGCACTGATGCCCTTAGCTGCGGGACGTGAGTTTCATCCATGGATTGGTGCCGCGCACCTCCAGGGGGCCCTCGTTGTAGAAGATGTGGTTGCAGAGCTCGTCCAGTGGAGGCTCAGGATCGGAGGTGGCAAACTGGGACGCGTCCTCAATCTCCTTGCGTATCTCCACGTCAATCACCTGAGGAAAGGGAGGACAGTCACGGATTGGGAATTCATTTTTTAACATTTTATTCTAGGAAAGGATGGGGTTGTCGCTACTACATTCCAGTGCAATGATATGGTTGTTCTGTTTAGGATATTTGTTTGTCATGTACACCAGGAATATTCATTAATTAGGGAATGGGGTGTTCTTTTTTCAGATGGGATTAACCATTTAGGACTAGAATTGACTACATTCTAACCTTGAGCTCCTCCACACTGGCCATGTTGTTACTGATCAGGCGATCCTTCAGCAGGGAGATGGGATCACTCTTACTGCGAACCTCCTGGATCTCGTCACGTGTGCGGTAACTAAGGAGGAGAAAGTATTTAGCTACAGAGAGGAGCACAGACAAAGCTAACAAAGAAAAGGAATGTGGGTCTTCAACTGTAGGAAGAGCAGTGGAGGACGTTCGGGACAGGAAGGAGGAAGCAGCGTTGTGAAACACATGGGAAAGAAAAGCAGGTCTGTTTCCTAAAGCTGTTGGCGTGAGGGACTCAAACCACAGGGGGGCGGGGACTGTCAAAGGTTACACCTCACCTGACCCCTGGGTCACTCATACTGTGTCCATGGTAACGATAGGTCTGGAGTTCCATTAGAATTGGACCCTGAAGTAGGAAGTATGGGTGGGAATCACTATAGGTCCAACAAGATGATGTCCTCATAATACTTGTGCCACAATACAAATCTTTTGTATCATTGTGAAGAGATGTACTGTGATACATTGGGATTCATTGCCTTTGTTATTACAAATCAAAAGGAGAATCAGTTCTTCTCAGTGCCGCAAAGGGCAGGCCCACTTAAAAAGCAGTTGATGGTATTATCCTAGCAACATACCAATAGCTTAGAAACACATTTAACTAATACTAGCAATTGACCATTCGTTTCCCTTTTCAGAGCTCACCTTTCCAGATCTGCAGTGGTCTGCTGCAAACTTTGTTGCCTCTCTCACACATAGCACATCCATGCCATCCACCTATACGAGCATTTGGAGATGAGGGGACATGCATGGGTACAATTCATTTTTGATACAGTCTCTCCTTTATTAATCCTCCTCAATCTCTTATCTTTCTGTTCTTTTATCTGTTCATTTGTACTTTGAAGAACATACCAATGTGTGTTAATTATGCTATATAAATCAACTTGCCTTGCCTTATTTTGTGGACGACTTGGCTAGCTTGGCATGACTAACAATGACTAGGTGGACTTAACTGTATATATTGTCAAGATTAAATCGAATTTTCCACTGTGGCACTTCATATACTTGAATATTTGAGTCTATTTGAAAGCGATTAAAGCTTGCTAGTATGCTCCTTGATCAAGGTACTTTCAAATAAATGCCATCCATATCTTACCCTGATGCCGGGGATGTAGTCACCTCTCTTGTAGTACTCTGTGCTGGCTGACGCACGTTCCGCAGATGTACCCATGCCATATTGATTATTTTCACATACGAAGATGCAGGGCAGCTTCCACAGAGCAGCCATGTTGTATGACTCAAAGACCTGACCCTGAGACACAGGAAGAAGCAGGTGGAACAATATGGCACAGCATGGAGGCTGGGTTATATAGTGGACAAAATGGAACCTTGAAAGGGCTCACCTGGTTTGCGGCTCCGTCTCCATAGAGTGTGACGCACACCTGGTTGTTGCCCTGGTACTGGCATGCTAAGGCCACCCCGGCCCCAAGTGGAACCTTGTTTGGAAATAAATAAAACAAAAACCCAGGCTTGTTATCCAGGCCTGCTATTGAAACACTAATTGAAGCCCTTGCCTGGCCTTTGTTTAGAATAGAAATGCTGTTGTGGGTGTGCATCCCAAATTTCCCACCACAAAAATTGGTATGATTATTTTTCAAAAGCTATGCCTTGTGTAAAGGGACTAACCCAAAATAAACAAGTTTTACAATAGAATGGTACCAGAAGACTAGGAACCAGTAGTCTGGGTCATCCCATACCTGCGCTCCAACAATCCCATTGCCTCCGTAGAAGTTTTTTGCATACATGTGCATGGAGCCTCCCTTGCCTTTGGCTACACCACTCCTACGGCCTGAAGGGGAGATAGAATAAAAACAGAAATGTACAGCAATTTGTGACACTGAGGAGCAATCATTTTCTGAAGTTAAACACATACTGTAATGCAAGACCAGACAATATGTAAAGTAAGGGCTGTTATAAATATCACTGTTCGAACTTTGAACGATACACTAGCATTAAAGCGAGTGGAAATAATCATCTACCTTCACAGCTGGATTTTTCTGACTCTAGCAGACAAGGCTTGGGGTTTCATACACACACCAATAAGGGTGCATGTCCCCTTTTGTACACACACCTGTGAGCTCTGCCAAGATGTTCTTGACTGCTATTCCCCTGGTGTAACAGTACCCATGGGCTCGGTAGGCCGTGATCAGGTGGTCGCTTGCTGTGACGCCATTCTCAATACCAACTGCACAGGCTTCCTGCGACACAAAACAAGAACACAGAATAGCCGAGTTGTTTATGTGAAATTTATTTGTGAGTTTGACCCATAGTAATGAATGTTACACGGAGGCGTCTTGCTGTGCTCTTCAACATATGCACTCCTAAAGTATGCAGCTGTCGTGTCCTTGACACTTTGTCATTCTTTGACCCACTTCAAAGATCGCCACTGTATTATCCTGACATTTTACATTGATGACTCATGTCCATGTTGTGGAAAGGTGAAAACTACCACATCTGCCTCCGCCATTAAGAGGCTCCTGTTCATGTAAATTATCTCGCCTTTCCACTACATGGACATCAGTTCAATTTAAAAAAGTCAGGATAACACAGTGGCGATCTTTGAAGTGGGTCAAAGAATGACACAGTGACGGATGAGGACAAGCCTGCCCCTTTTTTCCCTCCTTCAAAAAATAAACAAGAATAGAAACAGTGAAGGAGTGGTTCACAATTACCATGCTCTGAGTGTAGACGACGGAAAACACCTCACCTGTCCATCGTACAGGTGGCAGAAGCCTCGGATGATCTTCTGCTTGTAGAGCTGGTCTGCCTTCAGTTCGAAGCGGCGCATGGTCTGCATGGTGCGGTAGTACTGCAAGCCCTGCTCTCGGGTCAGATCCGCCTTCAGCGGGGGCCCCTCGTCCAGGCGGTGCAGCTCACATTTCTGGGAGAGAAGTGCACAGAAAAAAAAAACAAGCAAATGATCCAGAGGGCTACCAGACCTACCACCAGGTAAAAGAACCGCCAGGCTATGAAATAAATTAACTGACACAGGCTAACCTCACTGTTACCCAATGGATCAATGAACTAGTCATATGTAAATAAATCAGTGTGGTAATGTTATTTCTGTGTGTCATTGCTTTGAGCGTGGCGACATAGCACTGTTGCAGTCGACACACTGCGCAGCAATTTTCATTCTAACAGAGACAATTTCCCTGTGGATTATGCCAGTGGTGTTTTTCAAATAAAAATATAGGTAAGGTTGTTTGATAAGATGGCTTTTTTTATCAGGCATTGAGGGGGAAACAGTGCGGTTATTGCAAGGTAATTTAGTACTTTCGAACAGCCCATTCATCATGTGATATTACCTTTATGTCAAAGGTAGCCTGCGGTGTAAAGTCAGCATAGGAGCGCGTTGACACCACCGCTCTGGCGCCCTAGAACAAGAAGAAAACAACAAAGGCTCAAACTGTCCAGGAAGACTGTCAGACATCGTGTCAGAGGAAGGGTATTGATGCCGAATATAAACAACACACAGACATGCATCAGAAAAAAAGTGAAAAGCATTTTCGCAAACCATGCATGAAAATCTGCCATCCTTTCTCGGTAAGATGGCAAATTGAAGTTTGCCTATATAGGACAACTGAATGGTATTTGAGCTCCTCATTGTAGTAAGAATTAAATCAATCAAATCATTGCTACTACTACTACTACTACTACTGAGCAAAATAGGTACATTTTATACCTAATTCCACGCCATAATATTTGGAGTGAATTATACACACATAACAATGTTACTGTAATAATTGCATAAATACAAGATTTCCTTCTACTCTCACTACCATGTTAGCCTATTGTTTACTACATCCACTAAGTAATACTTCATTCTTATTTGTGTATCCCTGTCATGTCTAACCAACATCCTCCGGTACTAACTGAAGCTGTGAGTTGTTGGGATGGAGCTGGCAGGTGAGGTGGCGAGGTTAAGTCAGCAAACTCAGATTGGGCAGCCAGCAGCTGAAGAATAGCTATCCGTGAGGAGGACTGGGGAGAGAAGAGCCAATTCCTGTGAGGCTCAAGTACCACCTGTGCAAACACCAGTCCACCAGGGACCACACTAACTGAGGGGTATCTAGAAGCAGCACCAATAACTCACAAAGGTAAGGATACACGGACACACTAGTCATTTAACACAACCACAATGCCATACTCCACAATCACCAGGGAATAGATTATTTCTGACAACTTATGTTGTAGTACTGCAGGACTGACCAATTCAGTTTTATGCAACATGCCTTAAGGGCCATTGCAATTTAACCAATGTGAGGGGGCAAGAGTGGAGGGGACCCCCGTGGTTGTGGGTGTTTTTTTTAAACAAAAGGCCTGCCAAATAGCATCAGAGCTGGCTGTCGCGGTGCTCACTTCAATTTAAGAGATATTACACAAAGCGTAGACACAGCACATTGCTGTACATGAAAAGGTACAGCCTCACTGAGCCGCACGGACGTCTTACCTCTGACACTGTTTGGGTAGCCTACAACAGAGGAGGTGGAAAAGAAAAAGAAAAGGCTTTAAGATAAATAAACGAAAGGGCAAAGGGAGCTATGCGCTTATCTATTATGGCCTAAAAAGGGAGTGAATATTGTTTTGTCTTGGCAAAGAAAATGTCACATTGAATGACTCAAAGTAAAATAGCTGAAAAAGACGGGAAAGATACATTAGACTTCACAGAGTGAGTTGGCGGCATGCCAATCAGAGGATTATCCCAAGAATAGACACGCGGCTGTTACCAACAGACAGACAGCGTTAACACAACTCTTTTTTAAATTATTGTGTTGAAAAAATTCGTCGGCAGATGAAATTCATAAAAGCGACAAATTATTTGAAGTAATATGATACACAATGACGCAGACTTCGTTAGTGTTTAAAACAGACGCCCAAGTGTCAAGATAAACCACATATCGCCCAATGTCACCAACTGATTGCGCACAACTGTAATATGAGCAACGATGCCATAAAAGAGAAATGGAAACCATAATCCCAGTTTTATTTCTCTTTATCGGTTTGTCTGAAGAAATAGTTATGAACTACGAGGCGCACTTGATGGGAGTATGTTTGGTCAGGCCTTATTTTAAAGGTCAACATATTTTTACAAACAGCAATTTGTGTTAGCATACAATTGAAATCAATATGAGTGTTATGCAAATATACCTACATTTTTGCTGGCGGTTCCTCTAAACACGTTTGAGATAATTGTCAGCATATTCTGCATACTACCGGTAACAGTAACAGAAAGCTAACCTGTCCCGTTAGATGCATAAGAAAACGGCTACAACTACCGACAAGTACAACCGGAACTGGGCAAAGAAGTGTTTCCGTTGGACCAGGCGGGGCGTGGTATGGATTAACGTGTAGTTGTATCGAAAACAGATCATTTAGTAGTTGAATGTGTTTCTGCCCATTAGTTTACGTGGATTTAAGCAATTATCTCAATATTCTGAAGAATGTCTCTAAAATGATTTAAAAAGACAAGCACTGTTTTGGGCTGGAGGGAAATTGCTCTCATTTATGTTTCTTAAAAGCTTTTCTAAGGCCCACAAATGTAAGAATGCTTTAACAATTACTGAAGTGGGCTACTGAATGAAGGTAACAAGTGATCATACATTACACTGGGTCAGTATGACCATAAATAAATAAATAATCCTCAACATTTTAGATGAACATAAATGAGAGCAATTTCCCTCCAGCCCAAAACAGTGCTTGTCTTTTTAAATTTGTCAACAGACAAAGAAGCAGGAATCTTGATGGTGAAGCATATCATTTCCATGGCAACAAGACATTCTTCAGAATATTGAGATAATTATTCAAGTTTAAATCCACCTAAACTAATGGGCAGAAACTTGTAATGTTCTTCAAACATATTCTTGCCTCACAAGAGGACTTTTATTTTGGATTTCCCCCGTATCTCTATTGCCAACCTGAAACAGGTGTCCGCCACAGGGATAGTTCTCTTAGTGCCAGACGTGCTTTAGTGACGACTAATAATGCTAATGCTAAATCAATACCGCATTAATGTTACAAAATATTTAATTTGCATGGCTATGTTCATGTTCTTAGAATTTACTCTGGGTCATAATAAGGATTCAGAAGTACAGGGGTGCAAGAAGGCCCGTCTTAAAGAGGATACGTGTGTGTATTCAAGCATGGCTAAAAGTGAGTCAATTGTCTCACATGTTGACAGTGATAGTTATGAAGTGAATTCTACTTATTGTGTATTGTGGAATATGCGTTGACTATACTTTTGGAACAATCACAAACTTTATTCAGGAGGTTTGTAATGCCCACCTGGTGTTTTGTGGTGCATTCTCATCTTATTAGCATATATATAATTTTAAAAAGAATTGTTTTGTGAAATGGTCTACCAAGCTATCTCTTTTGAAATAACCTTTTAGTGGCTTACGTTTACATACTGAAGTAAATAGTAGGTGTGCAATAATACCTTTTACAAATGACAGTTCCAGTGCATACTTTCTGTGATGATGTTGTGTCACATAGTCTCCAAGCCAGCACCCAGGTGGGAGGGGACTGCTGTCATTGACGGGCAATTTAAAACAATCAAATTGTCTGATTTTCTTGGGAAATACCTGATCCTCCTTTTCTATCCACTGGATTTGTGAGTAAAAGACTACTTTTCACATGAACGGTTGATGAACTCTCCGACTGATCATAATTTGACCCTAATTTTCTCATTATCCTGATTTATGAAAGCACATTTGTCTGCCCCACGGAGATAACTGCCTTCAGTGACCGTGTGGAGGACTTCCATGCCAGCAACACTGAGATTGTGGCTTGCTCTGTGGACTCACAGTTTGCACACATGGCCTGGTAAAACCTCCTATCTCACATCTCCCTATTATACTGATGCTCTCACAAATAATGATGATGTTGTCCAATGTGGTCTGACTGAGGTAATGTAATTGATGATGTCATTTTAGTTTTCTTTTTTACACATGGTAATTTAACATGCTTAATCACAATGAATTATCAAAGCCATACATTTGATCAGTTTTGAACCACTTGGTGTTGCTAATACTACACTGGAGTCTTACAGATGCAGTACGCAATTCTGGCAAAAGGTCAATAGCCAATCAAATGACACCCTTCCCTTCAGTGCTCCTCAAGCCACATGTTAATAGGCTGGAATTGTTTATGGCCCGGTCCAAGCCACTATGTTGGTTTTTCATTTACTGAGCCAGGACTTTACGCAAACATACGTGTTTTTTAGCTCACACTCTGAATGGACATCTTTAAGGAGAAGTTCTTACCCATCAGCATAGCAGACTATTGCTGATTTGTGCTCCTATATATATTATTAATATATATATATATTCACACAATTCTCTCACCCCCGGTCTCCACAGGATCAGCACCCCCAGGAAACAAGGGGGACTGGGACCAGTAAAATTCCCCTTGTTGTCAGATGCAACACATCAAATTTCGAAGGACTACGGTGTGTATATGGAAGAACGTGGGCACACACTGAGGTACAGAAAACAAATGTGTTCGAAAATGTTATCTTATGAGGTGATTCGTTTTTGCCTGGGTACAAGAGACTCTCATGAATACAGGAAAAGAAACAAAAACACAGGAAACTGCATTCAGGAAGGGTTGTGGGCATGTAGTGTTTGTGCTAAACTAGTTCAGTCTTTTTTCTTTTTTTTTTTAACTTGTTCTCTGCTAAATAAGGCAGAGGGCAGAGAAAAGGTTTATTTTTCTAAAAGACTGAATGCTTGTGTCTTCTCTGAAGTATATTTTCCAAAAGAATAAACCTGCTTCCTACGCACATCTAATGTGGTTATAACAACATTCTACTTGGTCACTTCCTCCCTATAGAGGTTTGTTCATCATCGATGACAAAGGGGTTCTGAGGCAGATTACCATCAATGACCCTCCAGTGGGGCGCTCTGTGGACGAGACACTGAGGCTGATACAAGCCTTCCGGTACACTGATATCCACGAGGAAGGTAAAGTGATACACACTAGTAATACTCGGGTTCATACTAACAGCGCAAGACTGGCTGACTTTTACTTACTGATATGTGAGAGCTAACAAAGCTTTCTCATTTTTCTCAGTGTGTCCTGCAGGCTGGAAACCTGGCAGCAAAACGGTAATTTTTAAAATGTACTATAGCTTACATGAACCCATGAATGTCACTAGTCACGATACATTCCATTAACGCCATGAATAACCAGCCTGAGATGTCCATAGTTCACCTTTGATTGTGTGTTTTCTCTCATCACTGTTGACCTTATAGTTCTCCACACAGCATAGGTTTAAAACATGCAGTAACCCAGAAGGCCCATCATATTGTTTGCCCTTCCTGGCACATTTAGTGCCACATGCGTGAAGTCTTTAAGATAAATGATCCTGTCTCTTCAGATATTTAGGGTAAACTCACATGTTATCCATTTTGTTCTAACTAGATAAAACCTGAGGAGGTTCTGAAGGAGTGGTGGCCAAGAGAGGAATTATGAGTAAGAAAATGTCCGTCTTCTACCTGACGAGAGAGCTGTACATGACCCTTACCTGTCTCTCTTCATTTATGTGTGTTCATTGGATTCATGTCGTTGTCATTATGGCATAGGAGAACTCCACTCTCTGTGAGAACACTTTACACTTTATCATGTACACTGTACCAGCAGTTTTCTTTTTAAACCACTCAGATGATACAGTAAAAACAGATTATGCTGTCTCCATCTTGAATGTACTTTCAGTGTTGCTGTTTCACCCCCCGTTACAGGTGGATGATGTATCACTTTGGGATGCAAATGTTGTCAACACAGTGGCCAACAAGAAGCAAGACACACGCCAGCTTATTTTGAACAGTAAATGTACACATTTAAACAAATAAAAAGAAATGGTACTTTCTTTTTCTTGACACTGCCTCATTCTATTATTTGGTTTTACTCAACCTTCTTCGTGAAAGCAACTGGGGTTTCACAACATCAGAAGGGTGTAGCCAATGGTGTTTATTTTCGGACTTTACAAACACTTTACACAGCCAATGAGAAATGGATAACAAATGTAAAAACTAAAAAGTAAAAAAATGTAAAACACAAAATAATGACAATTTGTGCGTTTTGCTAACATTTTAAGACAATGAAGACAAACAAGTATTACTTTTGAGGTTGTATAACTTAGGTAGTGCAAAAAGGACCAACATTTGGAAAGATCCATTTCATTCGTGATTTGTACAGCCGCAGTTGTGAAACTAGTACAGATGGCAGCTGCCAATTAATCAATCAGATAATCTCTTTGGTAAAAAAAAAAAAGAAGATTACAATTGAAGTGTGAAGGAAGTACACATAAACAGAGACACTAAGTTTTGTATGGTGGTGCTCAAAGCAACATGGTGGAATTGTGTAAAACCATCTACATTTGTAACAGATAGTTGACACTGACAACAAGATAACCAAATGTGTTCTGTGTATTGTGTAAGTCAATCTGCATATATGATCAGCATACTATATAGTAAAATCCCCAACTCCCTTCCAATAAACTTTTGTAAATATAAAATCTCTACTTACGTATATAGTCACTGCCTGCATGCATATATGTTGTCACTAGTATCCATTCTCAGTCACAATCGCACACACATTCGCACACAAAAAAACAAACAAAGCCACTTGTGTACATAGAGTATTGGCAGGTGCAAATAATGAAAAGTCGTAAGGCATTGTCGAGGGTGTCCTCTTTCAGTTAGGCCTGACCCCTCATTGTCTCGTCAAAGTGCCTCTTCCCATCCAGGTACAACATGGACTCTGCAAGTCAATGCATGTAAAAGAACTCAGTTTCATTGCAACACACTCCAACACAAAAGAATGCTTCCTCGCAGTCTCCACTTACAATTACTATCATTTCAGGTAGGATAGTTACATATTTTATAAGAACAGTGCTTGTAATTAGGGCTGAACGATTAACTGCATTTGCGATTTAATCGCGATATGATAGAACGCGATTTTCTAACCGCAACGTTCGCGATTAAAAAACGTGGTCTAAAAAATATATATATATATATATATATATATTTTAAGATGGTACATTTTGCACACAGTGTTTAAAAAGTGCATGCCTAGTGTTTATACTTAAAATCACTTTTTTAAATTACTTAAATGCACAGTGGCAAAGCCACCGATTTGTTGTTCTTGTTTCTGTAATGAGCAGTTAAATAAAAATGTAAAATGTGGGAAAGAATATTTTACACTAAATGTATCTAATATTGTGTTGGTCATATTTAAATCATTCATTACGTTTTGTTGGGAAAAAAAGAGGATAAAAAAAAAAATCGCATATTAAATCGCAATCGCAATATTTTGGTAAAAAATCGCAATTAGATTATTTTCCCAAATCGTTCAAATAATAATAATAATCAGCCCTACTTGTAATGGTAAAAATAAGGCAATACAGCAGATACTGTCAGAAACTTACAATCAATGTAAGGTATGTGTATTTCACCATCATGTATGTCCCTAGGAAACTGGCCCATAGTCTAAGACTGTTAATGTAACTGCTCCCCCTGCTGATCTACCAGGACACTGCCATCCCCAAAGCTGAAACCCCAGAAGCCAAAACAGAGGCCCTACCTCCGTAGCTCCGGGGTACAACCGCAGGTACTTCGTTATCCACTCTGAAGGTGAAGTGGAACACATTGGTAGTGTTGTGTTGCCTAGTCAAGGGGTCAAGCACTTCTGTGTGAACTCTGACCTGGATGTACCAGCCCTCTGTGTAACACACCTGACAAACACCATACAATGGTCAATTACTGACAGATAAAGACAGAACACAGTCCAGCATGTATGCATGCACACAAACACACATACACATAGACACAGATAAAGTACAAGTCATTCAGCAGTTCCAGGTGCCATGTTTGAACAGAGCGATTTGTGCTATGGATAGGCCAACTTTTTATAGTTAGTTCCATGAAACTGGACACAAATATTTACAGGTTTTACTGTGTGAAGAAAGTGTTGAGAAATCGATCGGGGGGAAAGCAGGTAGACTTGGAGTAACACACAGTGCTGAGTTTTGAAGGGCGTGGCCCTTTAATATTATCTCACCTGTGAGGACAGCATCAGCAAGGAGCCAATCTCCACTGGCTTCTGGAACAGAATATCATCCACAGCAACCAGGGATGGTCGACAACCACTGCAATACCCACAATAAAAGAGGAACTGATTACATCCAGTAATGTGGGGAACTATTGGTTTATACAGTAACAACGCAATTGTCCAAGGATGATAATAAACATACATAGAGAATGATGTCTTCACACTTACCCAAACGCACAAGCATTGGCCCAGCCCAGCTCATAGGCTTTCCTCATCAAGAAACCACCAAATATGCGATTAAATATGTTCCTTTCCTGAGAGTGGGGAAAAGGAAAATGAGACAGTAAATTATAAGCGTCTAACATATACTTCCTACATCCATTCATCTCTCTTTCTCAAATCTGCCGTATGTTTATCAATCCATTTTTCCCTTGTCTTGTGTTCTGTGTCACACATCTCCACTCTGAATGCTCTTCTCACCTGAGGATGGCAGATCTCCAGGCCCTTCACCTTGGCATTCTCCATCCACACAGAGTTTGGTGGCAGCACTCGACTGCTAAAGCTAACGGTTCTTTTGTAGTTAAGACAGAGAGGATAGAGTCAGGTGCCAGTACATTTTACTACGTAAAAAAAAAGCTTCAGTGCATCAGAATATACACAATCTCTCTCTAAACATGTCTCTGTCTCTCTGTGTGTACATGTGTGTGCATGTGCATGTGCGTGTGTGTGTGTGTGTGTGTGTGTGTGTGTGTGTCTCATACTTGGTATCCAGGGTGTTCAGGAACAGACTGTGTACGAGAGTCCTCTCATCTGCAGTGGGGGCCACTTTCAGGAGAGATGCTTTACTGAGCTCCATCCGTCGCGTCTTGTTCACTGGGGATAATACAGAGCAGATGAACCAAACTGTCATCTCACCATTCACACAACACTCACAGGGTGCAGGGAACGGGCATAATGAATGCACTGACACACTTACACTCTCCATTCTGAAAGTCTTCTTCTTCTTTTGGTCCCGTAGCTTTAAGTGGATTCACAAATGCTGCCCTGAGTGGAGAGGGACCCAATAAGACATTTCAAGATTCTGCTCATCGATCCATTTATTGTGTAACCGACTGAGTAATCGACAGGTACCTTTTATTTTCAGGATCCCTGGCCACCATGACAAATGTGGCGTCTAGCACTGGACTGTACGCTCCATTGTGGTACTGATGAAACAATACAATAATTATACAACAGAATTGATGCGCTGGGGGTTCATGTAATCTTGTCATGGTAGAGGGGCAGGCAAGGAGAGCAGACTGTGTACCTGAGACATGTGCATCTTGGCCTCTATAGAAGTTTTTCCCACCCATGTAACATTGCCTGTAAACTTGATGTCGCAGTCTGGGTAGATGATATTTTTTCTCATATCTGCAAGGACAATGAGCAAGCCTTCAACAAGCAAAATTCAACAAGCAACAGTGATTTAACTAGTACTTATCACATATTAAAAAAACAAAGTCATTAAAAAGCATCTCAAAATGATGAAGCATCATATTTTTCGTTTTAGTTTTCATAATAATCTTGTGCCTCTGAGCTCATGTCATTAACCTACCAATCTTGTCGACCAGAGCAGTGACAATGGACAGTGGGGAGCGCTTGAGTTCCTTGTTCCATGTGTGAGAGTAACAGATAAGTACTAAACAAACACACAGGGGACAGAAAACAGGGTGAGCCGTGCTGGGGATATAGGATAGTATTTTATAAACAATGAAATACTTGGTGATTGAAGTCTGGTCAATTGCTGTCTGAATTTACTATGAACGCCTAATGCTACATGCACATATTGATGTGCATTGGTTGGTTTTTCCACTGTACCTGCTAAACTGTCCAGATCTTCAAGGATCCGACCAAACCTGCAAAAGAGTACAGCTCAAGTTCAACCACAAACCAATAATAGCAGCTGTCCCTGACTCTAACAAGGCTAGTCCCTTTAACAGTGATTCAGCAGTCATTTAGCAAGTGTCATACAGGACGCACCCTGTTCACCCAGTTAACCCTTGCACTTGACACTTGGGGGGGAAAAACATGCTTCACTGACAATACACGTCATATAATAAAAAATGTACTGTATATTCTTTGCCTTGCCCTTGTCAAGAGACATTGTTTGTTTTAGGATTATCTACGGAGTCCAGCACCTGACACTGTTATGGAAATTCAGGTATTTCTCGCGGATGGTGGGGTCAGAGCCGAGTGGTAGGTGCACCTCAGTGTAGCTGTCCTTCGCGGTTCTGACAGGCATCTCATCCTGACCCTTTGCCAGCTGGGAGCTCAGGGATGCCCGCTCTGTCATTGCTTGCTGATGGTCACTATGGAGATGGTGTCATAACAACAGTGTATTAACAAAGATGGGTGTAAGGCAGGGAGGAACAGCTACAGCAATGAACCCTTTTTATACATGCATTTCATGCAATTTATTCATACACACACACACACACACACACTACACAACACACACACACACACACTTCCAAACCAAGGGATCTAACTGCTAGAATTATGAGGTCTATGATACCAGGCTGAATAAACTGCCATTAACGACTGATGGCTTACCTCCAGTTGGTGGATGCTCCCACAATCTCTCTAAGTCTGTTTCTCACTGAAAATGTCAACAAAAAAATGCATGACAATCAGCCAGGCTCATCACTATGACAGAACACTCAGATTGAAGGAAATCACAGGTGTAGCCAAAATGAACGGGAAAAAAAAGAGACTCCTTGCGAAAAAAGCTTGAACAACAGTCTACCTCAGATAAATAAACACAATAAAAACAAATATCGACGTATTGAATAGAGCAGGACAACATTGTAAATAGGACAGACAGAAACATACTGCAACAATGCCATCATACTGCAGACACATAATCAGAAAACATGCAGCAAGGGGAAACCTGATGTAACAAACCAGCCTGTTAAAAGCACTGAACACTTTGACCATATGGCAGGTATGTGAGGGATTCTCTAGAGGCAGCACAGACGCCAAAGACAGTAAGGTTACTTTGTACCAGAGCGCAGACACAAGTTTAAAAGAAATTCTAGAATGAAAGTGGTTCCCACTTCCCCCAAGTGCATGGTGGTTTAATCTACAACCTGTGAGTGCTTGAAAGACTGCGAAAGAAGAGCGACATCTTTAAAGAAGCACCATGCAGGACAAGTGATTAGAAGATGGACAGGGATTTTATTTTACCAACACACCATTGGATACAAGCAAATCTCGGTTTCCTGTTGGAAAACGAAATTGATGTTTAAAAATGTAATTAGTATAGACAATTACCAGGGATCAGAATGTTGTATAACTGAAATGTCGTATGTTAAGAGTTCACATTTCAGTAATGACAATTGATACCAAGGTCAAGTATGTTGAAATGTTATGTATAATTATGTTTATATCATGTATAATAGAATTGTGCCCTGCAAATTCATTAACATCCTAACATTTGTAATTATTTTTAAGATGGTACAATTTTTCGTACCGTCATTCATATCAGGGGCCCTTCCTTGGTGAGAAGTTGAACTGATGCAGAGCGCCCTCCTTGACAAGGAGGCAGCTGATCTCACGGCTACTAGTCTGTAGAAGGAACAGAAACATGAGTCCACCCTCCAATGACAGCTGAATATGCCAAATCAAAAGTTGGGGACCGTGCAACAGCAGAGCTAGCTATTATTCTATCATTGTAATTGTTGGGCAGGATCCAGAATAGTCGTTGTTATATCCCTATAACCTTCACTCATACGTATACTATAACTGTAGTAAGCGCTGTAACGTAATTGAATGTGTTAGATTAGAGACACAGCGAGCCACGTTTTCTTAATCTTTAGCCTACTCTTTGAGTCCAAATTGTGAAACTAGCCAAACTTGCTGTGCCATCCGTTGTGTTGTGTTGTCAGTCAGGTTAGCTCACACATAATCAAACGCTGCTTACCTTGATAATAACATATCTGTGTCGTACGTGAATCGTTTTTCCAGGGAGAAAACTACGCTTTGTGCTTATATACAATAAATGAGGTTCGCAGCATTAAAGACCTGCGAAACCTGGTGGACCTCCTAAACTGGACAACAGGGTGTGTTTTGGTATTTCCTAGTGTGTACTGATTCGTCTACTGCGTCGACAACGTTTCTTTCTAAACCATGCAGTATCAAATAGAAGCGCAAATGTTTTCCTGCAGAATTGCGTGTCATGATGTTGCAGCCTACACGTTCCGCAAAAACACAAATTAATAAAGTGTTGGCACACGTCAAAACGCGCCCCGAAAGTGCTTATTCCTTATAACTTCTATGAAAAACAATATGATGTCTTATTACAGAATATGAACTGGACATTTGTAGCAAGTGATTGCGTGGTACATCAGCGCACCCATGTGGCAAAGAAGAGAAATGTTGTAATGTAATAAAACAAACAACTGCATTTTGTTTATCTGTTCATAGGCGTTTTAAGTTTACATTAGGAGGCTGGTACTAGTAAGACGGATGACATGTCTTCAACGTTGTGATTAGAAAAGCCAAAGTCCATGTTGTGTACCCTAGATTGTCCTCCTTGTGCACAGACCTATTGTATTCATTGAAAATGTATTTTAACTTAAATGCTACCATCTAAACCTTGCTTAACCTCTGTCTTTTTATATTTGGCCAAATGCCTAATTTTCCTTATATGCCAATTTTTAAACTTGAGGTCAATCTATATCGCCCACTTAAAACACTGTTTTAAAATAATAAAACTAGTCTCTTAGATCTCTTAGATGCCGGACCCTCTGTCTGTCTCACTGGAGAACACACACTAAAATAATCTGTAACCAAAGACTTGACATCACAGGTTTACCTGCCTTGAGGAGTTCATAATCCGCTGCAAAGCTCTCTTGCTCAGCATCCCTGAAAGCGAGCATCTGTGCAGCCTGATATGTAAGGCAGGCGGTGGTCCAGACAGGCTAGCAGCCCTGTGAAGCACCTGAGTGAGAGACTCCACCATCTCTTTCCAGGTCTAGAATGTACGCCTGTCTGTTCTGTGAATTGGAGGTAGTACCCAGTCCACAGAAGACGGAACGCCTGAGCTCGGTGGTATCCTCTGACTCTGACAGTTCTGTGGAGGACGGACTGGCCACTCTTCAGGAGATCAAGCGAGGAATTTTGGTCTTTGACACCATCTGTTTCACTAGCTCTTGCAGGGTTTTACCTCTAGTGAGGTAATCTGCCGGATTCCTAGAGGAATCACTGTATCGCCAGGCCTTGTATTTCTGCCACCCTGGTGCCTACAAACACTTTAAGTGGCATGACTCCATGACTTAGCTCCTGTTACTGCTGCACACAGATCTAGTCTCGGCAGTGAGATCTGTTTCTGAAGTGCAACTCTTGTTCGGGCCATTTCTGTAGGGCATCTTCAGACCGCAGAAAGGCGTCCGATCCGTAGACCCTTTCAGAGGCATCACAAAATATGTGTATTGGTGTCTGGATGGTCCATGTCAGCTGGTTTGTAACATCTAGGCAACTGTACTTGAGGCAGATCCCTTTCCCAGGTTGTCAGATGCTCTAGAGGGAGGCTGGGATCATCCCGGTCTCTCTGCCTGTCCCAAAGCCATTGAACCAGTGACCTTTGCTCATGTGGTGTTCGGAAAAATGAACCCAAAAGAGTCATACTGACTGGCTTATACACATAGATGTTATAAGATGCATGGTGGTATCTTTATAGGTGACTGATCTGTGATTGTGGCTGAGGGTGTGAGCATCACACTGCCTGCTCAGCCCTACGTAGCATCGACTCGTGTACTTCAGACTTATCTTGTGCCAGCCACAGCTCCAATCAATCTGACCTGGCATCAGCAGGTAAGTGGTTTATGACTTCGGGCAAGTTACTGGCCCACTGGTGTATTTCAGATCCTCCAGAAGCAAGGAGACTTCTGAGATTGTTGACCAACTGTTTTGCTTCTCGTGCAGATTGCAGGCTCTGCAAACAATTGTCAACATAAAGGCACTTTTCTATGGAGAACTGCTCCTCACTATCAG
Organism: Clupea harengus; assembly: GCF_900700415.2. Taxonomy (NCBI): domain Eukaryota; kingdom Metazoa; phylum Chordata; class Actinopteri; order Clupeiformes; family Clupeidae; genus Clupea; species Clupea harengus. Next base: position 21,077 of record NW_024879953.1, on the reverse strand, counting down.
TACTGCTGTGGTTACCGCAAGTTGCTCCCAGGGAAGCGCCGAAGGGCCCTGTCTTCAGGCAGTAGCATCACTTGGTGAAACATACCTTTGAGGTGACCACTAATGCCAACACTGTATTCCCTGAACCGCAGAAGGACTCCTAGTAGGGTAGGACCAGGAAGCAGGGACTAAGGCTAAGGCCATTGTACTAAAAGGAGCAATCAAACTCGATCACCTTGCGCCATGCAGTGAGGGATTTACCAGCTCTCACCACCAGGTGGGGTCTCTTGCACAGGTAACCTTGCTACATTGATAGGTGGGTGTTTCTCCATGCCTCTAAGCCTTATATAGGACTGCATAGGTGTAAATGTTGTATTCTCATTATGATCCAAATGATCCAGAACGCGGCGGCGCGTCTGGTGTTCAACCAACCGAAGAGGGCACACGTCACCCCGCTACTCATTGACCTCCACTGGCTGCCTGTAGCTGCTCGCATTAAGTTCAAGTCACTTATGCTTGCCTACAAAGTGCTTGATGGTTCTGCTCCCACCTACCTAAATGCTCTTGTAAGGGCAAATGTTACACCCAGGATGCTGCGCTCTTCTAGTGAGCGTCGTTTGGCACTGCCGTCTGTGCAAGCACGGCAGTCCAGACTATTCTCATTTGTAGTTCCACGTTGGTGGAATGAGCTGCCCAGCACTACCAGAGCAGGGGCGTCCCTCTCTACCTTTAAGAAGCTTTTGAAGACCCAACTCTTCAGAGAGCACTTCCCGTCCTAACTGGCACTTCGACTAGTGCGTAACTTGCAATTACAGCAGTTACACTTCTGCACTCTTTCTTTCTTTTTATTTCATTTTGTTATATTTCTAATGTAAAGTAGTATTTATTTATTGTTACACCAGGTTCTATTGCTCGTAGCTTGAATATTCTCTCCCTTGTACGTCGCTTTGGACAAAAGCGTCTGCTAAATGACTAAATGTAAATGTAAATGTAATGAAAGACCTGAACTACTTTCAGGAGGACTCAACTGCACTCTGCTGGTCTATCTAGGTACAGGGTCTCTGTAGCATAGCTGCGTGGACAGGACCATTCCTTTGCAGGCTTGAGGTTGACACTGTGCAGTTTCTGGAGGTGTTTACCTTGACACTAGTGATGGCAGCCTGACACTGAAGCGCCGGAACGTGCTTCATACCTTAAACTACACCAACCATAAAACCACTGCTTCGAAGGTTGCTTTGGTACGGAAAAATCACGTGACATATTACGTGCGAAACAGCAACTGCTTCTTTCTCCGAATGAACCAGCTGAGTGGTTCACAGCGCCACGCACGAAACAGTCAGTTGCCTCGTTTTGAATCTGAATTGTAGCGCCTTCAAAGCATAAAAACTTCCGCGCACAACATTGCGTTTGGTTCGTAGTAGCCTATCTCATTCTGTGACAGTCATTACGTTCGTATTGATTTATCATCATTATGAAAGCATCTAGGAAGAGAGGTCGTTCTGACATGTGGGAACACTTTATTCTGATCGCTCATGATAAGGTGCGCTGGCTGTTAAATATTTAGGCTATAGGAAAAGTAGACTATATCAACAGGCTCAGTCCAAAAAGTGTAGAACAAATAATGTTTTTAAATGAAAATCTTTGACTGTTCCCTATCCAACATGGTTACACAAGCACACCCAACTTGTGCCATATTTGTCCAGCACATCCTTTCCCCAAGCACTCTCTCTTCAATAACGTGCGTGCGTGCACACTAGATTGACATTGTTTTAAAGCTTCGTGCCACTGTCTAGCTGGGCTAATTTAGTTGCAGCCTTGGCACATCACCAGGAGAGGTCACTGTTACTGAAGCTTCAAGTAATGAACCGATTTTTGAAACAATGTGCCTAATGGTTCAATGCTTCACCAAAGCTTCATTTGCCCATCACTACTTGACACTTATTGAAGAGTTTCTTAAGACTACACTGTGCTGCCTGATGCGCTCTCCCACATCGCCAATAGCGTTGGTTGGTTCTTTATCCACTGTATGATTTGGGTCAAGAAGTGCTCCTCACTTTTACAACATGAGCATTAAGCTTGTCGTGTTTTCTTGTCTATGCAAGTAAAAAGTCTGGATTGCGCTCTCTTGCTGCGGAGAGAAAGCAAAGACCATTGTTGATCCATCAAGGGAACGAAGTGTTTGAGCGGGCGAACAAGATTGGAAAAACACAATTAGTTTCATGACCATTGATGTGTTTTGTACTGTAATGTTTTGCTAAGATTGTTTATTATTGAAAGCAAGTGTAATTTGTAACAGCAAGATGTACGTATTATAAACTATACCCTTGCCTCTCACAGAAGTTAGTAAAATCACCTCCACCGCAGACTCTGAGCCACCTATGGAGTCCTCAGGTAATAGCACGGCATAGATTTATAAAGAGTTAGAGGCATCATCATCACGGTCCCCAGTAAAGTAGGACGTTCTGTACACGTAAGAAGATGGCGCAACCATACTACTCTTTCTACCTTTATAATTCCAACGTGTATTAGGTGCCTTCAGCAACACACAACACCCAGTTCTTCTCTTCTACTCTACACATGTTGCTATAGTAATGTAGCGACAGTGTGGACTTTTCATGATCTAATAGAGTCTTGTGGTCTTTAATCTTGTACTGCAGTGATTAACTAGGTCGTTTTTGTAATCAAAGTAAGTGTAACTTATAACAGCAAGTTGTATTTAACCTAAATAATGACCTCGCCTTTCACAGATGTGACCTCTGGGCCCCTCCTGAACTCCTATGGTAAATAGCACAGCATAGCTTTAGAAAGAACAATGGGATATAAGAACCATCAATAAACTTGGAAAGACTTGCTTGTAAAATATCTTCACTACACTATATTGGTGTCCATTTCCTGAATTCAGCCAACAGTTGTTCATACATATAGCTACTCAGTGGATAGCCACTGCCTTGAAATATCTTGATCACTTTGATGATACCTGGAAAAAAACGATCTTCCCACACTGAATAAGTCTGAACTTTTCAGGTTCACTGGAGTGGGCCATATTGGAAAAGGTGAGCAAATGTATCACTTCAGAAACAACAGGTTATGCTTACACGAACACACACACACACTTTTTTTGTTAAACATGTGTAGACGGCTATGGGAATTAAACTTAGGCTACTTAATTAAACTGCAGTGGGTGAGCAGGGGTGAGACCATTATCCCATGACCCCCCTCGCCATGTGAATGATTAAATCCAGAACATGGACATTCTCAGTGAATTCTGCCTTACACTTTTATACAAATGGGTAAGAATTCGTACGATTTTGAGGGGTGGTGTTTTTTATATTGTTACGATTTAGGTCTGATATCACTTTAACAAAATACACCCTCATGGTTTACAATAACAACGCGGCCAATGACGTCGTAGCACAGCGTGCCTTTCCATTGGCCTGAAATGTGAGAAGTCGCCCTAGTTCCCAACCCCCGTGCCGCTATAAAAAGATGTAAGAAACAAAGAAAGCCAGCACAGCTGAATCAGACAGCACTACTACTGCATGCAATCTCCCTTCAACGGGGTCAGGATCCCGGACTGCGGAGGGTAAAACTCCTTAGAAGCGGATGAAGAAACTCCTTTTGCTTCGGTTCACATACAGAGGACTTTCCCTCAGAAAAGGGAAAAAGAGTAAAAGAAGAAAATGGCAAATTTTAATCTGCGCAAAGCCGAACCAAGTGATGTACCAGACATATTACGACTCATAAAGGTAAGAAGACTTCCTATGTGCAACACACAAGAAGGTTAATGTGAAATTGATGATGAGGAACTTACAGACCGTCAACTGCAGACTGAATCAGCTGTTTTGCATTAGGCATCGCCGTCTTGATGACGTGTGAACTAGATGACAAGTCCAATTTAGCATAGCCTAGGCTACAAGCCAGTGTTTAACGTTGACTTTTAACAGTTACCTGGCAGTTAAACGATCCAAATCATGAGCCATAGGTTAGGCTACAATAAGGTATTGCATAGGACTCACTGGCTCTTGTTTACGTTTCTAATCTCTTCTGTGGGTCGTTTGTACTTGTGCGCATGCGCGTAGAACAAACTTAACGTGGTGGAAAAAACAAAAATTTTTAGATGGGGTTTACTTTCACGTTCAAAGGTGAATGTCGTGTTATGTGTACTGAAATCTTCACTTTGCTTTTGTATATATTAAGGAACTTGCTAAATACGAGGATATGGAGGAGAAAGTTATTTTGACCGAGAAAGGTAATTATGACATCCGGCAAGATTCTTTATTATAATCTACTTTAACTGTTTTGTTTTGAAATCATGTAGCTAATAAGTGCGAAACCTTTTAGATTTGCTGGAGGACGGATTCGGAGATCACCCATTCTATCACTGTATTGTTGCTGAAGTGCCAAGAGGGCACCAGACTGGGAAAGGTAAGATGGAAGTCCTTCTCTGCTAAAGCAAGTGATTTGTCATTCAACAGTGAATCATTTGGTGTGTGTCTTCTCTCCTATCTACTTTTGTATGTGTACAGATCATGCGGTAATTGGATTTGCCATGTACTACTTCACTTATGATCCTTGGATTGGAAAATTGCTCTACCTCGAGGACTTCTTTGTGATGGAGGAATACAGGGGTGGGTGAGCTTTTTGAATATGCTGGTGATATTCAGCAACACGAGAGCATTATACAGTGTCCGATACTGACTTACTGTGTTTTTTACAGGTTTTGGAATTGGGTCTCAAATCCTGAAGCATCTCAGTCACGTAAGTTCCTTAATGACTCCGACATCTTCAGACTTCATGTCCTTCAGACATCTCAGTCTGTTCAGTTGACATGTTTGACCTTCATACCATAGCACGGTAAACATTTAGTTGTGTCCTCTCTGACTTGCCGTCCAACCCTAGACTGCAGTGAAGACCCGCTGCAGCAGCATGCACTTCATCGTTGCGGAATCCAATAAGCCATCCATCGAGTTCTACAAGCGACGTGGGGCTTCTGACCTGTCACGCGAGGAAGGCTGGCGTCTGTTCAAGATCGGCAAGCAGCACCTCCTCAAGATGTCAACCGAAGAGTGAGCGAGCTGGCCCTGGCATTTGGCCAGTCATGAATGCAGGAGGACTCTTCACTGGTTCCTCTGGTTCTGTGGGGGTTTTTAATGATCATATTTTAGTTTTTATTCTTTTGCAGTGAAATTGTAACCATATAATGGCTAGATTCATTAACCATCATTAGTCATGTTTTAAATTAAATTGATCAGGATCTTATGATTTTTTTTTTTGGTTTTAATATTTGAAAACCTACTGATTTATTTAGTCTTCTACAAATCATTCACTAATGTGTTCCAGGAAGGTTTTTCATGTATTGCCTTATGCTAGAATGTATTAATAATTAGGCAGGGAATAAAAAAAGGACTAAAGTCATGTCTGTGTTCTTGCTTTCACCGTAAACAGCAGTGAATTGGGTCACCGAGTACTCCCTGACCCTGTATGATGCCTGGGAGAGGTCAAATTGGGGGTAGGGTCTCCAACACCAGATGAGGGAGACATTTTTATGATGTACTAATCACTCGCATACATAAACACCCTAGCAAAACGCAGGGTGAAGGATTCTGAGAAGGATACTCAGTACTGATGCGTAGATACCCCCTGCCCACACAGAAAACTGATTGTGCAGCAGAGATAGTTCATGTGTTTAGGGTTTAAGTTTGTTGGACAACCGTTCAGGGTCGGCCTATGACTGTGTATATGACTAGAGTTGTTGTTCAGGGTGGCCTTGTGTTCAGTAAGCACTAGTACTTCCTGAAATGATTTGCAATTGCAGGCGTTGCGTTGCACAGATCATGCTTCGCTGGCTTACCAGAGGTTTCCTGTGCCTGTGTGTGTGAACTAGCGCATTGACTGAGTGACACAAAATCCAGTCTTGTATTCTCTTTTCACTCTCATATTGTGCCCTCATTTGTTGGATTATTTTAGCATATAAAAGTTTATTAGTGAACCTATCTGGCAATTGTATCAATAATTAAGATACAGTTGTTGCTGTTCATGATCAACTTTTATTAATACAGAATGTCATCCAAATGCATTGTCTCTTGGAGGGGAGGGTTTGAACTTTGGCTGTTTTAGGGCATGGCCATAAAGTGTGGTTTAATTACTTTGGAAACGCCATTGTAAACACAGCCCAATTTCAGACATGTAGCATTACATTTATGAGTTCTGCTCATGTGCACCTATCCAGTATATTATTGCCTGGATATCCTCACCATAGTCACAACACCAACATTGATTGTTTAAGCTCTAGGGTACCTCAGAGATCTAGAGAGAGTCAGCATCAGACTGTCCAATTCAATCTCAAAGGCAATCACAATGCATTTGAATGGAATAAGACCATTGCCAGATAGCCTTGCCAAGGGACCTTTTCACAGCAGTATTGTTTTGTGTGATAGCCCTATCAAATGTGAGATAAGGAAGTTATAAAAGCTTCACTGCTGGCATTGTGGTGGTCAGCGCTATTTCCAGTATTCTTAGAAGTCTGAGTTGATATGTTCCCAGTTATGATGAGTACCAGTTCCGAATACACAAATTCCTTGAGCAACGTTGTGATGTAAGCCTTTCAGAGTCCAGAAGCAAAGGGGTCTGATCAACACGAGTTTCCATAAGAACTGTGCTGTGAGAGCTGTGGTAACAAAGTGTAGTGATAAACATGCTCCTTTGTTTCAAACCCAGCTCAATTACAACAGATAGATGCATAAGGGAATTTGAAGTTGAATCAAGATCCCACCATGACACACAGAGAGCACACTCTGCATTACATTCATGCATAACCACTAAGCAACATTTATGATAACCCTTTATGTAGTCCGTGGCCCATGGGAAATAACAAAGGCTTATCAGTTATATTGAGCTGAGGGGTGCACCTGGTCTTTGGTCATCTGGACATCAAGCAAAAAAAGAGCATTATCTTCAGTATGGCATGTTCGATATGAATCACATTTTTTTGCTGGGCTTGGCTTGGCTTGTGTCACAAATAAATGCAAATCATCCAATGTACTTACTGTCGAACGCAAACCTTGTCATGAGTCAAGCATCAAGCAAAACAAGAACATTATCTTCAGTATGGCATGTTTAGTATGACAAGTTCAGTGACACAAGCCAAGCCAAGCCCAGCAAAAAAAATTGATTCATATTGAACATGCCATACTGAAGATAATGTTCTTGTTTTGCTTGATGCTTGACTCATGACAAGGTCATGAGTTCAACACAAAAAAGCACAAATAATGTAACATTAATAAACTGGACACAACACATCTTCTAATTGACAATAAACATAACTAGACTGCTGGCATTGTGGTGGTCAGCGCTATTTCCAGTATTCTTAGAAGTCTGAGTTGATATGTTCCCAGTTATGATGAGTACCAGTTCCGAATACACAAATTCCTTGAGCAACGTTGTGATGTAAGCCTTTCAGAGTCCAGAAGCAAAGGGGTCTGATCAACACGAGTTTCCATAAGAACTGTGCTGTGAGGGCTGTGGTAACAAAGTGTAGTGATAAACATGCTCCTTTGTTTCAAACCCAGCTCCATTACAACAGATAGATGCATAAGGGAATTTGAAGTTGAATCCAGATCCCACCATGACACACAGAAAGCACACTCTGCATTACATTCATGCATAACCACTAAGCAACATTTATGATAACCCTTTATGTAGTCCGTGGCCCATGGGAAATAACAAAGGCTTATCAGATCTATTGAGCTGAGGGGTGCACCATCACATCTGGTTTATGAAGTTGAGGGGTTATCTGTTTTTGTCGTATGTATTCTTTATAGTGCTGCTTTGGGTGGTGCAAATTAAAATGACAACCTAAAAATGGCTGCAACCCTGTGGCTTTCGCGGGAAATAGGTGTGTCAGGAAAGTTTGATGAAAATGTGTTTTGGAGTGATTAACACTGGGGTATTACAGTTCGTATCACGGAGGCCAGACTCACCCTTGGGACAAATATAAACGGTTAACATTGATATAGAGAAGATGAACAAAGCCAACTGTGCCTCCATCTGGGAAACAGTGAGGTATTATGTTGCATTGCATGAGGTATTAAGTAAAACACTTTGGACTGCTTTAGAACTAATATCTTATAAATCCATTTTGATCTGAGCAGTTATTGCCTTGTCAAAACCTAACACACTTTAAAGGATCTTAAAAACAAGTAGCAATGCGGTGAAATGTCACAGTGGTAATTTGAGCTAATCATTTGCTTGCTATGCTTTCAGCCCTCCTGAGGGTCCCCTATAGTCCAACGCCAGAACAGCTCATTAAATTATGTGGGTTACTGATTAGCTAAAGAAGTGTGCGTGTAGTGGAATTTGCAGGTTGAAAATTTGCATGGCATTACAAGTAACACCGTGCCAAACTTTTCAAGATCAAGTTGTGGCAAGTCAGCTTGTATACTGAAATATAACCTCTGGAGAGAAAAATGGCCGAGTTAGGAGAGAAATATCAGAGTTCCAAACCATTTTATTGACACTGTGGGGGATCATTTGGGGATAAAAAAAAGAACAGAGCAAAAGAGATTAAACAAAACAAAACGAAACAAAGGCTTACTTTCGATTTCAGTCGTAAGTGAAACTTGAATTGCAAAGGAGACTACTGGCTTGATGTAAAAATCAAAACATCTTGTTAATTTCCTGTGATAGTTACTTTTTAACCAATACACAATTAATATGTGCCAACAAATGAGTATAATGTATATGAATAAAAATAATATGACCTAAACCACCACACCAGTGAAGTAGCCAGGATCTGGGGTGTTTGACTCCTTGACCTCTGACACCGTAATCTTTGTGACCTATCCTTGTCATGTATTCACTTTGCAAAAATAGCTTTATTACCCGAGTACTATAATGTATGTCAGATGTTTTCTTTAACTAAACTTCTCTGAACTTCCTTCAGTAGCTAAACAGACGGTAACCACATTGCTGTCTCAGACATGATGTTAAGGTATCTGAAGCTGCAAAACATCAATCAATTATGTAATAAAAACAATGACACAGAGACATTTATAGGCAACATCATCATACGACTGATCACATAATCCCATTTTATATACATCTAAAGGAATTCCTTTCAGTGCAGAAGTGTTTTAAATAAATACAAAGACAACCTACACAAGGCTGCTCGTTGGTTTGGCCCCTAAGTGTGTATATCACAGTTCAATAGCTATGAGCATGGGTAAATAGTACCAGGAAAAGGAACAGATCCAGGAAAGCTGGTTGTGTTAATAGCAAACACAACTGATGAAGCATGACATAGCCCTGGTATCTGCTTCATGATTTGGGGTTGCTGGACTGGTCTCACTTCTTCTTCTCTGACTGTGGGAGGAAAAGCAGATAAGTGTATTTAGTTCTACATCCTGTTTGTGACTGAATAGTTATTTGCTACGGGCAACATAACGGCTACACCCACGCAGTGTGAAGTCATATGAATACATTGTAGTGTTAAGAGTTAACACAGTCTTACTGTTCCCAAGACAGAGGACATTTTCTTCCAAAGGTCCTCAGCATGAACACGACCCTGTGAGCCCATGGTGTATACTTGGTCTTTGGTCTTCTGGACATCAAGCAAAACAAGAACATTATCTTCAGTATGGCATGTTCGATATGAATCACATTGTTTTGCTGGGCTTGGCTTGGCTTGTGTCACAAATAAATGCAAATCATCCAATGTACTTACTGCCGAACGCATCAAGCAGTCAAGCATCAAGTCAAGTCAAGTCAAGCATCAAGCAAAACAAGGACATTATCTTCAGTATGGCATGTTCAGTATGACAAGTTCAGTGACACAAGCCAAGCCAAGCCCAGCAAAAAAACATTAATAAACTGGACAAAACACATCTTCTAATTGACAATAACCAATAAACATAACTAGACTCAGAGTAGATAGATAATTTAAGACCAATTGTGATTATTTCCATGGAATACTACGGAGATAAAAATGAAATGACTTATCAGTCTGTCCATGCGTCTCCCTTTTCCTTTATCAACAGTTGAAAAAAGGAACATGGAAAACTTCTCAGAATATTCCCCCCCCCCCCCCCCCCCCATCAAAGTTTTCCACACTTTGACATTCCCTCAGGAAGCCAGTAGGAAGGGAAGGGGGTTAATCAAAACACACAATTCACAGCCAGCCCTGCCCTCGGGACACGGGAGCCTAAGCCCAAGCAGCTCGGTCAGATATGCAGTTACACACAAGAGACCCAAAGGCTCAAGGCTCAAAAGTGAGAGGCATAGATCAGTGTTTACCTCAGCTCTGCTCTTGCCACTGTGTATTTGCCTGCATTCAATAATTTTGTTGTCATCATCCTGATGATTAAATGATTCTGATGTATTCATCTTATTAAAACAGGAAGGAGGCCGAGAACACTTCCCAGGTACAAAAGAACACAAGTATGCCACTACCTGTTGTGAAATAGTCCGGCTCAGAGCAGCGGCTCCACAGATGGAACAGAATCCCGGCAGCACACAGTCAACTTACCATGGCCAAGGATGCCGCATGTTGTGGGTAGAACACAGAGGCACTCAGAGCCATCAGTGCGGTGGGGAATACTAGCCTCCTTACTCGGTAGCCTAAGAAGTGGAAGTACACAAAGAGGAAACTGGATGTTTGAGTGTGTGCGTTACACCATCCCACCAGTAAATACTGCACACCAGACCTGTAACCTCACTACGTTTGATGCCATTTATCCTGTTAGCATTCACACAATTCTTGCAAATGAGGATTCATTAAATACAGAGCCATGATATTTTAAATGTAGTTATTGTGACCCTAGCCATTGCCTAAGCATGCTAACAACTGGGAAGAGAAGGCAGTCACAAAGGGAGAACAGAATTTCAATTCAATTTGTCGTTGTAGTACCTTTTGCCAGGTAGAGTCCAAGGATTCCTGAGAAACCAACAGCACCCAAACTGGGGTACAATTTGGGTGGAGGGTTGTTCAACAAATCATAACTATCTGAAACCAGAGGAGATCATTAACATCTTATTAATAGTGACTGTAAGCAGACGCTGTGTACACATTAATTTCTATAGACATGAGGGTTTGTCAGGCAAGTGTCACCTTTCGCAAGTTGCACAGAGCTGTTCAAAGTAGGCTCCACTGTTTTATAAACTTCCTGTGATGAAGAGATAACAAAACAGAAGACAGATGCACGTCAACTACAGATTAAAGTCTAACAGGTGATTATTTTAATTGTACGCTTCAAGACAGAGTCTAGACGTATGTGCACATACCTGGACTTTCTCCATTGTGGTGGCACCTGTTTGCTGGAGGAAATATGTACAAAAATGTCAAAGGTCAGCTTAGTCAAGATGCTTAAGATGGGCACAATATCTCCCATATGCAATTAACAGAAGACATTTATTTGGTTAGACGCAAACCACAGAGTGTTTACAATGATTGCTGTTGGGCTGCATGCCTACCCACTCAACTAAACTAATATATACACTGATAGTGATCCAGTAAACCCCAGTTGGTGCACACCTGGCACTGTAAGGTGTAGGGCTCTGCAGCCTTCCTCAGAGTGGCCACCCCCTGTTCTACATGCCCCGCTGCAGGCTCCTCGTACCTGAGCCGGGATGGTGGAGTCGTGTAAAGGGACAGCTGCAAAAAAAAAGAAGGAAAGAAGCAAAGTTCCTGAGACAGAATACAAAATGTTGCCCAATGACTTAAACAAAGTAATAAAATGAATGAGAAACAATCTCTGCTTTTGCAGTCTCGGTCCACCACACCTACCTTATCATTTAAAATATTATTTGATGGCACACATGTGTGTCTGAGAGAGACATACCTCATCAATAATTAATGTGTCGTTATTCTGCTTAGCTTCGCTGGCTGCAAATACGGTGCCAGGCATCATACCAAGAACACAAGGAACCGACACAGGGAAAGCCACCTGTTCAAATAAGAAAATAAGAGGATACCTAATCAATGAAAATCCCACAGTCAATGTTGGGAGGCACATACTTGGCTAAATTCACCGACAGTACGTTATGGGAATATTCAAACATTCATTGTTGGCAGTTATATTTCGCAACCATTCTGCACTTTGAGTGAAACCGAAACAAAAAAGTGGGATTAGCTACCAGGATTGCTGATCTTTGAATCAAAAGTACAAATTGAGATCAAAGTTTCTTTTTGTATCTGTTTCAAGTGATCAGTGTGTATTGTGTGGAGATGTGTAAAGATGTGCACCTTTAAAAGGACAAATGTAGCCTACACAACCACAACACATTAACGTATAACACTATCAAAAACACCATGCTTGGTTCATACACCAGAAGCTCAAGCAACATTATATATTACAGGTGTATTTTGCATGACTATTTGGTTAGTTAATGATGGTCACTAGCTTGCCTCTCCTCGTGACTTTGACGGGACATCAGTGAATGGTAGTAGTACCATAAAGATGATGCTAATAGGCCAACATGCAATATTTAACAGGAACCCCACCTCACAAAGAGCGTCAAAAACCACGGCAATGGTGAAACATTCGTATTTTTTTTAACCAAATATCACTTCTTCCCCAACAATTTTGTCACATTACCAGTTTTCCAGCGTTTGACATAGCTGGGAGTCGGCGGTGCATCATCTTGAGCTGTCATACGATACGGCAAGCATAGTAGGTCAGCGCGATCTCGTTCCTTTATTTGCCATGATCATGACGTTCATACCAAATCAAACAGCGCCTCTCTGTGGTCGGTGTGACCTCTTGCGGACTAAAACGGGTAAAAATTGTAAACAGCCAGTACATTCTTACCTTTGGAACAAAATGATTGTGTCAACTGAGAACTGCGTGCCTTATGGAGTGCTGGTGGACAAATCTAGAATAAATATTTAGGAACACCTTAAAATGTGTAAGCCTAAAAGTCTATGCAGAGGGGGGGGGGGGGGGGGGATCACAAGACTACAGAACAATTAGAGCTATTTCTACTGTATAGTCACCCTGAACCCCACAAAATATATCTGTAACACGTCGAATACAGTAAATAGGAAACAACAGGATTCAGTGTGGGATACATTTGCAAAACTCAGGGCTTTTACGACTTTCAGGCACACTGCATTTGTACACTGAAGGCACAATCTACAATTGTGGCGAAAGACGGTTGATATTTTATATCAGCTGAACATGGACAATCATCAAGAATGTCCTGGTTTTCAAGAACAGTACTTCACTACATGCTGTCTTGCCTGCTTCTAACTATTCAAGTATAGATTTAATATGCAGATACATTCACTGAGCCAGATGAAATACAAACAACTGAGAAGCTGAACAATATGAACATTTATTTCTGGAAAGAAATTACAAAGTGTCCAAATAGTAGTGAATAATTATGTTACCAATATGTTTATGTAAGCAACTTGATTTTGCTTTTTTTTCTCCTCAGATACAGTTACAGGGTGATTTTCTACCAGTATTGGTCTTTTTCAACCTGCAAAGGGAAAAGGTGACAAGGTTAAAAATCTAACAATAGCTGCGCACCCGAATAGCCTATTACATTTTGGTCTGCACAGTATATAGAATTTGTCAAAGACCATTATTTTGGCATATCTATGTACATGACACTGACAGAACCAGGAAGATCTGATGAAAACTAGTGTTTGAGGAAGAGAACATCACTCTGTGAAACACATTCATCTCCAGACATCGTTGTCATTGGATGACAGGCGCAGGAAGAAAGAGAGGAAAAAACGGACTTCATGAGACAGACGGACGCACACAATGTCATAAATATGAGTCCTCTAATTCACTTACGCTGATTATAATCGTCAGTAGAAATTATGGACTGAACGTGACATGGCAGGCTGCAGAAATGCTAATGTGCTTTAGCCCTTTATCTCATGGGGACAGTAACTGTGAAGGGATCATGGGTTACAGCAGCTGGTTTCGTTCAACAGGTAAGGGGTTGGGGTGTAACGCTGCAAACGGCCAAACCCCGAGAGTAAATAGAGGAGGGGACAAAAGAAGCATAAATACAGGCAGCAGAAGGAGTTTAGACCCCTCCAGTGATCAGTCCCTCTCCTACTTGCAGTCAGCAGCGGAGAACCAGTGTTATTGCAGTGTAGACACACACACTTTCAGAGTGCAATGCTTGTCAACAGCGTTTCCATCATTTACAGAAATGCGTTAGCTGACATCAAAAAAGCAGCCAGAGAAATACAATGGATAAATTAACAGGATAGTGTTTTTTTTTCTTTTTCACCGGATAGTGTTACTGACTAGGCCGTACTGACAGGATGAATTGGTTGAAGCTTTGGGATAGGCTTTCCTGCAGATGTTTGCATATACACGCATACCTTCTCTAACATATACCCTCTGACTTCCCCAAACACATAGAGCGCTAGATGATGGGAAGTAAGAATGATGTCACAGGAAACAGGATGAGAGGGGTGACATCATGTGGTGGACAGGGAACATGGAAGTTGGTTAAACGGAGTAATGCTTCAAATAAATTAACCAGAACCATTTTTTTTGTCATTTCTTTATCTCCATTTTCTGAGAAAGCTAAATTTGAAAATTGCGAGATAGACCAACAGCCTGGACCACTGTCTCCCTTGGGTCAGTTAAGACTTAAAAGTATGGTGTTTACTGGTTGTTTTTTGTTTTCCTTTTTTGTTTGTTTGTTTGTTTAAATAAGCACTGGCCTACGGATTAAACGCTTCATCAGTATTGTAGTATTATTCTTCACACCTGTAAACGTTTTCTGTTCATTGTCCTGAAAACAGATGGTGTAGCTAGAAAGGAGGGAGGGAGGGAAGCAGGAGGGAGGGAGGACGTCCTCCCTGTCTCAGCTGCACCGCCTGACGTGTTCCAGCACATAATCTGGGAAGTGCAGGCTGCACACCTGCAGCCCGTCCAGTTTGCAAGGCATCCTGGGATACTCATCCTCCTTCCACTTGTTCTCCTCGGGGTCGAACGTGAGGATAGAGTCGCTGTAGTGGCCGTTGTAGCACAGCCCGCCCAGCACCATAATCTGCTTGTCCAGCACAGCCACTCCGTGGCCGCTTCGCCCGATGGGCATCGACGCGAGGATGGTCCACTCGTCTGTCTCCGGGTTGTACACTTCTGTGGACGGGCAGCCCTGCGACTCGAAGGAGGCACGCAGGATGACGCACACGCCGCCAAATACGTACAGCTTGCCGTTGTGCGCGATCATCTTGTGGAAGCAGCGAGCGTAGTTCATCTTGGACTTGTTCTCCCAGCAGCTGGTGAGGACGGGGGTGCGGCGCGTGCGGTGCTCCGGCGCCCCCTCCCTGCTGGGGTCGAAAACACACACCTGCTTGGAGGTGGAGGATGAGGTGATGCCTCCGGTGATGTAGAGTTTTCCGCTAAGTACCGTGCCCTCGTGGCCGTACTTGTTGACCGGGTACGGGTCCACAAACTCCCACTTGTCCTCCACGATGTCGTAGCGTTCGGTGGAGTAGAAGGTCTCGTCCCGCGTGCGGCCCGCCACAGCGTAGACGTACTTCCCTATTACGCCCACCGCAAACTCCGAGCGCGGCACCGACATGTCTGCCATGCGCAGCCAAGAGTTCTGCCGTGGGTCGTAGCGGTACACCTTGGAGGATGCGTGGAACTCCCCGTCGGGCCCCAGCTCCTCTCCACCCAGCAGGAAGACAAAGTTGTTGACGATGGCCAGGCAGTCTGGCCGCAGCGGCACCTGCGGGCCCTCCAGCTCCCACCACACCTTGGGCCGGTGCAGCAGCAGGATCTTGCTGTTGACCATGCTGTGGCCGATCATGCCGCGGAACACGGCGGTCTGTGGCCGCACCGAACGGATCCGGTTGGACTTGGTCTCCGCCAGTGGCTGCTCGTTCACTTCATGGAAGTAGTTCAGCGCCTGGTCCACCTCTTGCCGCAGCTGACGGGAGTAACGGTAGAACTCCGACGTCTTCACCTGCGTGACGGAAAAGTGAAAGGGAGGTGAGGGATACGCGGTAGACTGTGAAATTTGGAGGAATACAACCGGAACATTTCGGTCTTTATACATTTAGGTCTTTGTACTCAATATGCCTCTGGTTTCTTTTAAATTTAGTGACAATGTTTTATTAAATGATCTGTATGACGCTGATGGAATCTAAATGAGCACGCCAAACTTGAAGAACAGCCCCGAAGACGCAGTCAGGATTTCTGGAGTTTATTTCAGCGTGGAGACCCCCTCTAAGCGTGTTGCTCAGAGAATGGCCAACCTGATTGTAGAATATGTTGGCATTTATACCATTCCGTCAGGTAGAATACAGGATGGGAGGGGAGACCACATCCTACAGGTGATGGCAGGAAGGGGAGACAGTGGGGTGAGAACAGAGGACAAAGGGTGATAGCAGGAAGGGGGATATCTGGGGGGGAAGGGGTTCAGATGCTAACAGTTCAGGTCTCAGTGAGACAGAGTAAACATCCAGCGGTATGGGTTACAGATACAAAATAATGCCACACTTAGTTCATGTCTCTTACAACAGTAGAATAGCAATATTTGGTTCCATCAGTCCGCAATATGAGCATTTCTATGCTCACACAAGAACCACCATGCAACAACCAATCAGAACAGGAAAACATCGATATGCGGTTCCATCAATGCCGACTGCAGTGCAAATCAAACCAGGCTTGCCCTTAAGCTGTGACCAATCAACCATACTTAGATCAAATACTTGGATGCTTATGAAGGCTTTGATATGACATGGGTGTAATTAACTCTAGAGGTGGTAGAATTTCTGGTAGGAAGAACAACCAGGCACTCCTGAGATCAATTTCAGATTAAGCAACACAGTTCATAAATGTACACCCTTGCTGTGCTCTGTAACTGTCACTTAGGATAAAAGCACCTGGTACATGAATTCAAATTCATGGGTAATGTGTCTTCCTTCTCACACCGGCTGAACGCTGAACTTGAACAGGCCAACCAGGTATGCTATTAGTCTCTTGAGTGTATTTCAGGATGTTATTTCTTGATGGAGGAAGGGGGGGGGGGGGGGGGGCGGGGGCACCAGCCCTGCCGGAACCTAATTTCTGATGTCACACGTATTTCAGACCTGTGGGAAACTATAATTGTAATAATTCCACTGTGCGTCTAGTTTGCGTTTAAGTTCATATTTGTATGATGCTGTATGTGACTTGCCCTGGCAAAACTGCTTAAGGGGCACTCTGAAATAAGTCAAATGTGGAGATGTAAGAATAAATACATGTTCAGCTGTTGATGACATCTCACCTTCTCAAAGACGTTGGCGGGCGTCATGAGGCTGAAGCGCAGGTTCTGCACTATGGCGTCTGTGTGCCTCCAGCGCCGGCGGTCATGCCGCAGCCATGCCTGCACGGCCTCGTACAGCTCGATCTCAGGGAAGCGGCTCAGTTTGTCGCTGTCCAGGTACGCCATGAGCTTCTCCAGGCTCAGGTAGGACAGGAAGTCAGGCCGCGCCATCAGCGGCACAAAGTTATCCAGCAGGAAGTTGTCCAGCTGCTCTTGTACGCCCTCCACGCCCACACTGAAGTCCTCCAGGAGCCGCATGACCTCGGCGCAGTTGTCCAGGCAGATCTTGGCCAGCAAGAATGAGCAGCAGAACTCCACGGCCTCTGTGAGCTGCACATACATGGCGGCCTGGAGGATCTCCTGCACAGTGGGCATGCTCAGCTCCAACGAGCCATAGTACATGAAGCGCAGCACGTGGCCGAAGCCGGCCGCCGTCAGCCCCTTCATGTGGATCTTGTCCTGGTCGCGCTCTCGCATGTCAGCGGTGAACATGACCCGGAAGTAGTCACTCTGGGTGGCCAGCAGGGCCTTGTGCGCCTGGAAGTGGTGCTCCTCGATGAGCAGCGTGACGTCCAGCAGCAGACGCTCCTCGTACAAGGCCCGGAAGCCGGACGACACACTGCCGTCGTGCACCTGGGAAAGGTACACCTCCACGTCCCCCGCCATCACGCACCTGCACAGGCCAATCAGATTCAGGGATGTTGCCATGGTTTGTGCACACACTTCCTCATACACACACACACTAACAAACAAACAAAAAACAAGCAAAGAAGGGAAACATGCAATGCTTTCCTAACCATAAACATTTCTTTCTTCAAATAGAATTATACTTGAGAAATACCAATAAGGCCTACATCCTGGGAATGGCCTAAACTGCATTTGTTTCCGAGTTAATGCTTGTGAACTCTATACAGGGTCAGATCACCAAAACAGAAGCAGCACATAAGAGAATGCTAGCTGAGTGCCAACAAAATTCAATGCCTCTGTGTGTGTGTGTGTGTGTGTGTGTGTGTGTGTGTGTGTGGGAGAGAGAGAACTTGATGAGTGTGCACTGGTGAGACTACACCACTCTTAAAAAAAAAAACCTTGTAAGACCTTGAATGCATCAAAGCCTCAGCAATTTACATTGGGCTGCTGGAAGCCATACAACACATATACACACACTACCCCTCTCACACACAAACACACACTCACCTCTGATTGGCCACGGGCATGTCACAGGGGGGTGTCCGAGCCAATCAGAGGACAGTGCCCCTTGTGTCCGATGAGAAAAAATTAACTTGTTCTTTTCTGAGGTGATTCACCTGAATGACAAACCGAAGACAAGCCCCAGCCAAATAAGCGATTTGGAAATACACTAGCGAGATGTACTGTGCAAACAGACTTGAAATGTCAATGACAATGTCAATTTACATGCAAACATTGCAAGACAAAATTTCATAGATGCACAGAAGCCTCAAGCCATGAAATTTCAATGAACCATAATAACAAAGTCTGATCTTGACCACAGTCATGAACTAAAAAAAGTCTTAAAGGAATAAAGGCCTCTTGTAAGTGTAGTTACTCAACATAGAGAGGTGCCCAGGAGAGACTGTAGTGACTCAAGAGAGGATTTTGACACCTGAGCAGTTCTGGGGAGGGGATGCTCTGAAGGCTGTACCTCTTTGGAGCGTCCTGGCCAGTCGTGGACTTCGCTGACAACGCGCTGAAGGGACGCTCACATTTCCTCTGCTTGTGTTTCCCCTGCTCTGCAAGGGGGATAGAGAACCTTCATGGGGAAGAGTGTATTTTTTCGTACCATTGCAACAGGTGAACTCATAACTCAGAGAGCAAGGATTTAATAAAGGAATTAAATATGACATTACACCTATATATATTATGCGATATCAGATAGGAAGATGTTCTACGCGTTACAAATAACCATCACATTGTCTCCTGTTGGCTAGTTTGTCAATTAATTCCGGTATCCTTTCAATTGTGTTACATTGAACTTCGACTTCCACTGGGTTGAAGAAGCTGGACTGAACAAACCATACGTAAATACATAAGTAAATAGATGTGCAGGCATGAAAAGAACACATTCATCTGATGCTACATTGAAAGCACTAAGAGAAGATTCCCATCACAGCGGTAGAAGCCTGCTAGTTAGCTTACAAATAAGCAATACTCTAGGCCACCGACAGAGAAATCTGTCCTAGTCATTTTTTATCGCGTGAACTACCAACAGCATAATGTTATTTTAAATCTTTTTTTTGTAATGTCACAATGTAACGGACACGCCGAGTTAGACGAACAACGCATCAAGAGTATTGTCACTGCACAAACTAGCTCTACCTCGGCGATGCGACTCCACACAACCCCTCTTCGACCAGGGAGCTCGAGGTTCTTCTGACATGGAGTGCCGGTGTGTATCCCAAATCAAGGGAACCAAATCTGAAAATAAATCATCAGTACCACTCCGCTGTCCATTGGTATCACTCTACGTCTATAAATCAACGTTATTTATGTAGGATAATAAAATTGTGTTCATCTAATGCATCCATCGCCAACATAGACGCCATATTATTCGCTGCACTGACGTAATTTCCGCAAGTATAGCTCATTCGAACGGAACTGTAAACAGGCGTTGGGGGTTGCAGAAAGGGTCTGAAAATCATAAACACCATCTATCTAGTCTATCATCTTTGCCTCAGCTGCAAAAGGGAAATGTCGTAAATCTGTATTGTGTGTGTATAGGCTATCTGTTGTTCCTCGCGATTTTGTTGTTTTTGCGATTTTTGATGGCTACCACTTATTTTAGTGAAAAGGGTCAAGTAGCACCTCTGGACTAACCTCTATCACTAAATCAAGCCCTTATTTTTCACATGTAAGTACAGTGTGCCCTGCATGGACATTGGATGGCTTTACTGGTTGAGTGTTATTGCCCCTAGTCCTACTTCTATGCAGTTGGAAGGTTTAACATCAATGCTGGTGGACTATGATTTGCTTGACATTAAAGCAGGCCAGAGACCATAGGGTGAATAATGTGGCAGTCTTGCAAGCAAAACATGCAAGTATGGGCAGAGTCTGGCCCATATTGAAGGCTATCTGAAACTGGCCAAAGACTTCCAAAAGTAAGAGGGCTGTGGAACAACATGCAAACCACAACCATAAACTTTATATTCTGTGACAATTCTTTACACATAAAAATGAATTAGCTCAAATGTCATCATGTCTTAGTAGTCCAATAGTATGGTTGCAGTGTATATCACTGCTTGCCAAATGTTTAAAAATCCAAAGTTTTTTCCTGACATACTGATGAAAACCTGTTTACTTATACACTTGGGTGGCTGACATCACATAAATAATACACATACCACCAGCATTTCCAAAACTGAGCATGAAGTATCAGGTGGCTCATGGCACTATCAGAATCAGAATAAAATAGCTAAATGGCTGTGAAGATAAAACACACAAGTCTTATACAAAATATATTTCCTTCATCAATCTCCACTCCCTGTCTTTGTGGTGACACTGAATTGCAGTTTGGGTTGTAATGTCATCTTGAACAGAGAATGGAACTTTTCCTGTTGCTCAACTGGTAGAGTAAGAGGACATACTAACAATACCAAGGTCATGGGTTTAATTCCCAGGGACCACAGTACACAATCTGATATATACAGTATGTAAGTCACTTTGTGTCATCTGCATCTTATGTTGACCTAGGACAATTATGCTGTTATTGACTCAGGGACTATATAGCAAAGTCCTTTATAATGTCTCTTTAGTATGTCATTTTAGTGTTTATTATGTTATTCCTATTTTTCCTATCA